>NW_015629561.1:2072841-2140522 GCF_001515625.1 Sinocyclocheilus rhinocerous
TTGAGATACAACTCTGAAATTAAAAATTAAAGACTAATTTTGAGTTCTATTGCATTGGAAAATAGGAATACATTAATTTCCTGATGCATTTTATGTTGATTAAGGACTCAATCAATCATCTCTACTACATGCTACAATTGTGTTTTTGCACAGCCAGAAGAGTGCTGCTCACCAATTCTTCATTTCATCAGCAATCTGTTGCATGTGACTTTGCCCTCTTACCTTTTGCTGTCGTCTCGCCATGTCGGTCGGCTGCTTCGCATTAAACGGGTAGGCAATACAGCGCATCACAAAGACGTAAAGCTGAAGCCTCTTCTTTCTCTCCTCTTCCTCCCTTTGCATCTTTTCCAAATCATCCTTTTCCTTCTCGATCGCCACTGAGGGGCTCGGGCTCGTAGGTCGGGTATTAGCGCTTCGGCTTGGCTGTAACCCACCAGAGCTTTCGCTGGTCCTGCTTGGAGACACCCGAGGACCACCAGCCTTGGGCGCCGCCACCACTTTGCGCTCTTCTTCCACAACCTCATCCGTCTCCTCCTCGCTGGATGATGGGTCCAACATTTTAATGCACGTTCTTGCTTCTCTGAAATCAAAAGAGACAAATCAAGTGGCGTCTTTTTTAGTAACAAAACATCTGTAACTCGCTTCAGAGGACGAAAAAGTACGGAAGACGCTTATTTTTCCACAGCCTACAATCCAAACGCGACATCAAAAGTGTCACTTACCCTCAGCGCGAGTAAAAAAGATGCTCCAACAGCCAGTAGTCGTCCACCGAATTAAATTGTTGCTGCTTACGTGTTTTCTTCGTTTAACTCTCCGTTTACCATAGCCTGATTTAATGGAAGATAACACGGGGAGGGTCGGAAAAACAATTCACGGCTGCTGTTTTGCTGGTTTCCTCCGGCAGTCTTTCAATTTAGTACCGAATGGTACCGACAATATACTGACAATGAGAGCAGCACGCGCTGAGAGCTGACCGTGGTTCTGAACTGAAGCTGTAGGGGGAGGGGCTCATTGACGTGGTTTCCGTGACAGCCACTATCGCTGTTTCTCTCGCTCACGATATTCACCACGCTTAATCGACCGTTAACAACTACAGCAGTTCCTGAAACATTAGACAACCAATTTTGTGTTTCTCGTATTAGAGTATAGAACTTTAGGAATTTATCCACGAGTTCCTTTTTATTGATTTTACTTAGGCTAATCCAGCTGCGTTGTTGTCTGTTTTTGTGTTTTTTCATACTGGTTTCCAAACCAGTTGTGAAATGATTCCATATTTGGCATCACTGGTAATGAAAACATAGGCTAAACAGTAACACTGTATAAAAACAGTCATTATAGTAAATTTGTTTCCATCCATTTAAATTGAAATGAATGTATTTGTCATTTCTACTATATTTTATATTATTTTACAGGGGTGTGGACTCGAGTCACTTGACTTGAGACTTGAACTCGAGTCCCAAATTTGATGACTTGCGACTCGACTTAGACTTTGACAGCAAGGACTCGAGACTTGACTTGGACTTGAGCCCTGTGACTCGGAAAGACTTTATGATCAGATCAAAGTCGTTATAGACGCGTCCCTGCAGCGTTGCGCTTGACTGGCAATAAGCCAGAGACTGCGTTCAGGGAGCGCTGGATAGGCTAGTATAAATTAATGGAGTAATAGCATAACTCACGACAAAAGAACAGAGATAAAAAATAATAAAAAAATAAAATTAAAAAAAATGACATGATTCGTCTAGTAGCGATCTCCGCTCGTGAAAAGCGCTCCGATCAACTATGCATATTATAAACTTAACATTTAACACAACATTTTTTTCTATTAAAGGATTTTGTCTTTGTTATTCTTAGTTATAAAGGATGGTAGCACAGCATTTTTGAATGATTGTCTTCATGAGTTTGTCTGCATCCATATTGCATGTTTCCTCTCACTTGCAAAGTATGTTTGCAGTTATTTCTTCGAGTTCTTTCAAAGCTGTTCTTTCTGCGTTTCCGCTCACATATTTTTTAATCTGTTTCATTGAGGTTCCAAATAATGGCTCATTGGCTTCGATATAACACCTAGAAGTATTTATTCTTATGCACACATGCAAAGTATGTTGCAGCTGTTATTTCTATGAAATTATGTTGTCTTTGCTATTCTGTTATGTTACTAATAAAATAGTTTACATCTTATCCTATTTTGGCACAATCCCTAATTTGAACTTGAGTAGTTTTACTAAGGGCACCCATCTCACATGAAATTGAACTATGTCAAATATTCTACCTGCCTTCCTGATATAAATTACTATGAATTTGATATGGTAATTAATACTGAGACACTAATTTGGGCAAAAAGCACTAATGACTTGTTTAAGACTTGAATCTTAAAGCTGAGGACTTGCAACTCGACTTGGACTTGCCTGTCTTGACTCGGGACTTGACTCGAGAATTGAATGCGAAGACTCGAGACTTACTTGTGACTTGCAAAACAATGACTTGGTCCCACCTCTGTTATTTTATGTTTAAGCAGTCACTGGGCCTGTTCCAAAACCCACACTTGCACTCTTTGAACTTGACCACTTGTCTGTATGACATATTTCTGGTATTTAGCCCAAGTGTTAAAATAGGTGTGTAGACCACAAATGTGTATTTTGATTACCCAATAGGACAAACAATTTAAAGGATTAGTTCACTTCCAGAATAAAAAATTTCCTGATCATTTACTCACCCCCATGTCCTCCAAGATGTTCATGTCTTTCTTTCTTCAGCTGCAAAGAAATTAAGTTTTTTTAGGAAAACATTCCAGGATTTTTCTCCATACAATGGTGGCCACACGGGTTGAAGGTCCAAATTGCGGTTTCAGTGCAGCTTCGAAGGGCTCTACACGATCCCAGCCGAGGAATAAGTGTCTTAAAAAAAAAAACTGGTTTTAACCACAAATGCACGGCTTGCACTAGCTCCGTGCGCGTCCATCTCATTTTCTGCTCCAGCTTCAAAATCGTCTGACATCGTTGTTTTACCTTTTTTTGTAAAGGGCGTTTGACTTTCTTTGCACATTCGCTTTGTAAACACTGGGTCCGTACTTCCGCCTACATCACACGTGACCTTTCCAACGTAATGCGTGAAGTCGAGCTAGTGCAAGACGAGCATTTGTGGTTAAAAAGTATATTAATTTTTATTTTTTTTAAGAAAATGACCAATCATTTCGCTAGATAAGACCCTTATTCCTCAGCTGGGATCGTTTATAGCCATTGGAAGCTGCATTGAAACTGCAATTTGGACCTTCAGCCCGTTGGCCACCATTGAAGTCCATTATATGAAGAAAAATCCTGCAGCGTTTTCCTCAAAAACCTTAATTTCTTTGCGATTGAAGAAAGACATGAACATCTTGGATGACATGGGGGTGAATAAATTATCAGGAAATTTTTATTCTGGAAGTGAACTAATCCTTTAAGTGCTGTAAAGCTTGTAGAGAGCTTTATTTACACATTTAGAACTTCAGTTCTTTAAAATAAACTTCTATTTCCCATGTAACAGACAGCACAATTTAATTGTAGTGCTTCTAAAATAGTGATAAATAGCGCTTACAATGTGGAGGACTTTACATTTTACTACCAAATTATATGTAATATATAACTGGAAATTTTTACTTTGACATCTTGTGTTTCCAGGGCACGTGAGTTTGTTAACATGATGAATGATGGTTATTATGCTTCAGTGTTGCATTGGAGGATAAGAGATAGTGTATTAGAGATACACCAAATATTTTGTATGTTGCTTAAAAATAAAATATATTGTGTTCAGTGGAAAAAAGTTGTTTTTTACCCAGACATTTACAAATAACACAATTTAGAGCTGTAACCGCAATATAGTGAAACCGTGATATTTTTGGATACTAAATAAAATTACAACACTGATGTGTGTTTACCTGCTTGATTAATTGTACAACTATTGAAGTTCTTTTAAAATTTGTCATTTTTAAAAACACAGCAGCTTAAAAATGCATGTTGGGGGTATGACTGAATTTTTTTGGTGTAATTCAAGTAATGTTAACCACACACTTTATTTTACTCATAAATGAAAACTCATTTATGAGAAGAAAGTTTCTGAACCCTCTGGGTTGGCCTAAACATTGACATCATGACTGATGATTAAAACACTAGAATCTTTATAATATTTTATTTGATGCGGACTAAGCATACTGAATATCAACAAATTCTCTGAATGACTCTCAGCTTAATTGCATCTTTTTTAATGTTAATCACTATGGTACTGTTTCCTACAAAGGCGGTGTTGTTTTTAAAAGCTTTTGTGATATGAAAAGAGATTAGATATGTCTGCTTGAGGCAGTTTTTCCAATGTAAATTATATATCTCATGTAGATCTGCTGGATCAGTATTCACTTTTTACTATCTACAATTAATAAAGATTACATAAAAATTAGATTAGCCTAAAGGTTTTGTTGATCTCAGAGATGCTCTCCTAACCTGGCGAACCAATTAAGTGTCCAAAAGCTCTCTAAAATTAGCCAAGACAAAACCAGCATATTCTTATATTGGTTAAAGCTTACTTAATTTTTAAAGGAAAGCAAAACTAAAAGTTCGTCTAAAAATGCCACGTCCCGTCCGTAGTTTAATTACCCTTTACAAGAAACCGAAACTTCGGCCTTTGAACGCAACAGGCAGCAAAGCAGCTTTTTCAAGTTTCGGATAGTCGGGCGCTTTCTGAGTTTATGTCCCCGCCCACCTTTGCATCAACAAACGTAGCCCACGTCTCTTTCATAAGTCTAGCCTGACTCCGCCCCCTTTCCACCCGTTGTGTGTGATATTGAACGATGCGACCTATCCGTGCGCGCCCTCACATATACAAGATACTGAGGTGATCGTATTTCACTACATTTTCTTCTGGCATACCCGAAAGGTATAGAAAAGAAGGTTATAGAGACCGGTGACGCGGCTCGGATCACATACATAGCGGAGAGAAGCGACAACGTTTCGCTTTTACTTTGTCCTCGATGATGGCAGCTCAGGATTTCAATTTTTTACTTGCGACGGACTCTTATAAGGTAAGAATCAGCTGGCTCGAGCGGTTCAATAACAGAAACACGGAGACGCATGACAGCACTTTGCCTGTTCTGGCAGTAGCCCTTTGTGCTTCAGTCGTCACGTAGCGTTATATGTGCGGATAAAACCAACTTTGACCTTGTGAATCGATTAAATGTAAATGAAACCATGATTCCGAATAATCTACAGATGTGGCTAAATCGCGGCTATTGTTTTTTCTTCTCGTTTTGTTGAAGGGAATCGGTGTAAGCTCGGGTTCGTTTTAAATGCCCCACTCATTGAACGCCGAGCGCGGGAGGCAGGGCTTATACGAAATGACCTCGTGCAGCTTTAATGCTGCGTTTAAGTCCTCCTGGGACGTTCGTACTTACGAGTTGACAAGTCGTAATTACGACGTCAGGTGCGTTCAAGTCAGTTTAGTCGGCACAAGATGGCGGTGTAGCTTCTTTTAAAGGGGTCATATGATGCGATTTCTAGTCTTCCTTTCTCTTTGGAGTGTTACAAGCTGATTGTGCATAGATAAGATCCCTGAAGTGCATCCATCGATCCATGTTTCTCATTAACACGCCCCCAACTCGGAAACTCGGGGCTTAATGAAAATTTCGAGTTTCCCACTCGTAATAACGACTTTGTGGTGGCGTTCATGTGCTCGTAACTCGTAAATACGATCTATCCGACATGACTTGAACGCACCATTAGCTTCGCCGAAGGCCACAGCGCGTGACGTCACGTAACTCATTTTTTAGAAAACCACATAGTTTTGTTTAATAATAAAAACATCCTTATTCAAAAGGACTACATGTTGTACATGTACTGTCCCTGTAAGCTTAAATATAATCTAAATAACTAAACATCACAGTCTAGAAATCCAGTCAGTCATACAGTAACAGTGGACTTTAACCCATTTAACCCCACCTGTAAAATATCAGTAATCAGAAGTTACGTGTTAAGTTACGAGTTATTAACTTTAAATGAAAGTTCTGAGTATATTGTTTTTATGTGAACTTTTTGTAAAGCTGTTGTAAATAGTCACATGATTAGAGCTGTTTAATATCACTTTTAAAGTCTGACGGTTTCAAAGGTCCAGATAAGGAATATGTAAACTTGTAAAACAAAAGATGCAACTACCATGCATGAAGCAGCATGATTTGATATATTTAGTCTTACAAAACAATTTGGTTAAACTACCAATATCACATAATAAGACACTTGCAAAAAAACATTTTTAACCTGATATTTCGTATGCATCTTTTTCAAAATCTATAGATGTAATCAAAATCTTTATATTATGTAATACTATGTAATGCTCAAAGCTTCTTGGGAGGTGACTCTAAATATAAAATGTCCTTAGCTGGGTTTAAAGGGGTCTTATGATGCTGCTAAAAAGAACATTATTTGGTGTATTTGGTGTAATTAAATGTGTTTATGCGGTTTAAGGTAAAAAAAAACACATTATTTTCCACATACTGTACATTATTGTTTCTCCTCTATGCCCCGCCTTTCTGAAACCCATCGATTTTTACAAAGCTCATCGGTCTGAAAAAGCGAGGTGTGCTGTGATTGGCCAGCTATTCAGTGCGTTGTGGTTGACTCTTAACTTTTATAAAGAATATCTCTTTGGATTTGAGACTTTAGTCTGTGCAACTTTACAGATCTTCTTTATGCACCACGAGCTTGTAACACTCCAAAGAGAAAGGAAAATTTTAAATCGCATCATATGACCCTTTTAATGATCTTTACAACAGATTTAGGAATTTCACATCTGTAATTCTGCATTTTGGCTAATGCTGAATGGCCAAGGTTGTGTTATAATCTTTGTGCTTCACGTTAGTCTTTGACCTCTGACAAAACAGACAGCCGCAAGTCCCATCTGGATCTATGCTGAAATCTCACCCAACAAAAATTAAATGTTAATGCGATCTTGATTTAATGTATAGGATAACTAAATGTTTTATGAGATTTTGATACGTGGCCATGTAGAATGCCCTGTTGTTATGTCACGCCAACACTCCTCAAATATTACGGAAATCTATTATCTAGCTCTAAACAGGTTGTACCAGGTATCATAGATGAGTGAGTCAGGTTTAGACTGATGTTCAGGTCCACTCAGAATTCCACTGAAAACTAAGCAGATTTCCTGTGATGTGGATAACCTAGCATTCATAAAATGTTTCACATCCTACACGCCTTGCGTGTTTATTCTGGCCATTGTGTTGCTAATTTGGTCAAGCTTTTAATTACCAATAAGAGTGTATTGTACAATTCAGCTCAGTTTTACATATTTAATTTGACTATGTTTAAGTCTGTTGCACAGATTTTGCCAAAAAGGTGATGTAGAATTTGCAAAAGATAAAAAAAGAAGTCATCAGATTCCACAGCAGATTGTCTTTCCATTTCTTACAAATCACATGGAAATTATTTGTCTTTTCTTTATATAAGCAAAATTAATTGACAGGGTTGATGTGATAAATGATGTTGGACACGTTGGACAACCAAACTAATGGAACATCACAGACCTTTATTTGTTTCTTAAGTAGCAGATAGAAATATATTTAATTAGTTTTTGCTTTGAAGGAGACAGGACACAAAACTATGTCCTCTATTTTGGGGGTCAAGAAAGGGGCCACGTGATGTTTATGCAGATATTGTGTCACAGGGCACCGAAACGCCAGACGCTTTGTAATATTCAATTTGTTTCCAAGATATAATGGCAGGTTTGTGCTTGTAAATCAAGACACTGTTTCACCCCAGCTGTAGCTTGACAGTATGAGTGTACAGTAAACAAGACTTTGATGAAAAGCCGTGAGATCCATGCGGACAGCTTGAAGTTGACAGATTAGCAAGACTGTGGAAGTGATGCAGTTGTGCATTACAGATGTAATAGGTCTGTAGTCTTCAATGTAATAATGAAGTACAATACTGTTCAGAAGTTTGTGTTCAGTTTTTTTTAATTAATTTTTAATGACTTTTATTCAGCAAGGATGCATTAAATTGATCTGAAGCGACAGTTAATAAATGGTGTTTTTTTTTTTTTTACTTTGTTCATCAAAGGATCCTGAAAATGTGTCAAAAAAATTCAACTTTGATAATAATAAGAAATGTTTCTTGAGCACCAAATCGGCACATTAAAATGATTTCTGAAGGATCATGTGACACTTAAGACTGGAGTAATGGTTGCTGAAAATTCAGCTTTGCCATCACAGGTATAAATTACGTTATATAATATATGGAAATAGAAAACAGTTCTTTTAAATTGTAATAATATTTCACAATATTACTGTTTTACTGTATTTTCAATCAAATAAATTCAGCCTTGATTTGATTTTTTGAAATGAAAATGAAAAACATTGAAAAAATCTTGCCCCAAACTTTTGAACAGTAGTGTATTATGAATAAATGTACTGAATTTGAGTGTGTAAACAATTCTAATACTCAAAGCTGTCTTCCTTTCAGATTACCCACTACAAGCAATACCCACCCAATGTCAGTAAGGTGTACTCCTATTTCGAGTGTCGGCGCAAAAAGGGGGCACAGTTTAACGAGGTGGTGTTTTTTGGCCTCCAGTATCTCCTGAAGAAATACCTAGCAGGTAATTCCAACTACTTTCATCATTGCGTAACTCCTGTAATGATCACAAAACTTTTGTGAAGTTTCACTTGGCTCACATGGATGTACTGTTTGTTTTTGAGTTTTTCCATGTGATATCACTCACCTGATTGGGTAATGGAAAAATGGGTAAAGGACAGTCAGTCATGCAGTCAAAACAAGCTGCAAGAGTTTAAAAATGTAAGATTTAAGAAGAAAGAAAGTCATACAGTTTACTCAAGTTTACTCAAAAATGATAATTGTGAGCCATGCACTCTTTAATGTCATTACAAATGTTTTATGATTTTCTTTCTTTTGTGGAACACAAAAGAAGATATTTTGAAGAATGTTTTAGCTGTTTTTGTTCATACATTAAAACTCAGTGGGGTCCAAAACAGCATTGGACCCAACTGACTTTCATTGTGTGGTCAAAAAACACAGACATTTTTTATAATTTATTCTCTTGTGTTCCACAAAAGAAAAAAAGTCATACAGGTTTGGAATGACATGAGGGTGAGAAAATTCTGTCATCATCCCTTCAAGGTTTAACACATGCAGTAGAAGTCTATTTTTGGCCATTTTGATGCTTTTACCCATTTCATTTTTAATAAAAGTGGCCATGAACACAGGCCAGCCCTGTTAGAGTAAAAAGTAAAACAAGTAGAATACATTAAGTCCCCAAAAAACATTCTAGTTACAAAAGGCTAATTCCCCTTAAGTTTCCTATTTAAGTATTCCAACCAAGAAAGTGTGTATTTTGTGGTTTGTGTTTCAGACTGTAACCATGAACACAATGTGTGAGCGGCAGCATTTGTTTTTGTTTTGTTTTGTTATGTGTCTCCACTGATTTAGATTTTCTTTCCAGCCAAACTATTTGTACTGGCTCTTTACACGATGAATATTTAATTTAATCTTAAGACAGTTATTCTGGTATTGCATTCTCCCTGAAGCCATGGCTGTTGTAAATAGACTTGTGCCGGTATTCGGTAATGCGATATATCACGGTAATGAATATGCACGATATTGTTATCGTGGGCACTTCTAAATACCGTGAATAATTATATATTACAAATTATTCAGAATTTTGAATGCATTTTAAGAATACTTTTCCCATAAACTGGTCAAAATGCACAACACCGCTGTATGCTGTGTGAAAGATGCATGCGCACTCTGATGTAAACAAGCGTGGACGAGAAGCACATGGTGGAACATGTGAGAGACGCTCTGGATGAAAGCGCACTTTCACTCTCTGACAGCAGATGGCCTAAACTGCAGAAATAATAATAATAATAATAATAATAATTCATTTAAATGCAGCCGTTACCCCAGAAATCCTGTAAACAAAGCAACTGCACTACTTTCTGTTTCTGAATCGTGTTTAAATGATTTAAACAGCCATTCAGATTTGTGTATTTGCTATGATGTTCATCACAGCGCCAAATACTTAAATATTTAGACTTAATAGGCTATTTATTTTCAAACTTTTTTAACATTTTAATCTGGACTACAACATGCCCTAGATATTGTTTGAAAGTGATTTGATTCTTTATTGTTCGGTCACACTTTACATTAGGGCTTCATTAGTTAACATTAGTTAATTCATTAGTTAACAAACTGCCAATGAAAAATTCTTCTGAACATTCATTAATCTTAGGTATTCCAATATTTAATAACAGGATGTTAAAATCGAGAGTTGCAGCTGTGTTATTTAATGAGCTAACATGAACTAAGACTTGTATTTTTTAAACAAAGATTAATAACTTCTGTAGCAAATGTAGCTATTGCTCATTGTGAATGTTAATGCATTAACTAAGGTTAACTAATGAGGTCTTATTGTAAAGTGATACCTATTGGTCTTTATAGTTCTTTTGCACTTTAATCTGTGTAAAACTTTTAACTTTATACATTTTTCTGTATTGCTTTATTGCATTTAAATGTTCAGTTATTTTTGTTATAAGAAAAAAGTTATTAAACCTGTTATACTGTATTATGACAGCACTTTTTTTAACTTAATTTCAATATCGTGATAATACCGTATACCGTAATAAAAACATTAGCAATTAATCGCAACATGAAAATTTGATACCGGCATATCCCTAGTTGTAAACTTTGCAATTTGTAACTACAGAGACGTGCCATGTGATATCTTACTAAACAAATCTGTGCATTTATTGTCACATTATATGGGCATATCATTGTATCATTAAATGGCATGCCAGTTTAGTGTTTACATATTGGACATTTTCAAAAGAGCATATGCTTTATATACAGATCTATAAGTAGTCTGTTTTCTTCATGTGGGCTTATCATAATATCTCTGAGCTCATGTATTTATATAAATCTTGCAGGTGCAGTTGTCACGGAGGAAAAGATTCAGGAGGCGAAAGTCTTTTATCAGATGCATTTTAAACAGACAGTGTTCGATGAAGAGGGATGGAGGAAAGTTTTAGAGGTACAAACAGAAGTTCATATCAAAGTCGAAGTTTCTTTTCAGATATTTCACCATTACATGACTGAAGTCTGCTTACTTTGTTCTGGAGATGAATACAACGGGAGATAACGACCACCTGCCTTCTTCTTTTTCCTTATTGTGTTGTCAGAAATATGATGGCCGTCTTCCAATCCGTATCAAAGCAGTTCCCGAGGGAAAGATCATTCCCAGAGGGAACGTTCTTTTCACTGTGGAGAACACCGATCCAGATTTCTTCTGGCTCACCAATTATATTGAGGTATTACTTGTCTTCTTTCACCTTTATTTCTTTTAAAACAGTTTTTAAAAGATAGCCAATGCAGATAATGCAAAAGTATAATTTCTGCAGATGTCCCAATGAATGTTTCAAAAATTATAAGAACAAAAATTATGTTCAAAAAATTATAAGAAGAACACAAATACATAAATATTTATGAAATAATACATGCACTACTGTTCAGAAGTTTGTGGTTAAATTTTTAAAGAATTTTTACTTTTAAAAAAAAAAGAAATTCATACTTTTATTCAACAAGGATGCAAATTACTTCTTTCAAATAAATGATGTTCCTTTGAATTTTATCCATAAAAGAATAAAAAAAAAAAAGTGTATCATGGTTTCCACAAAAATTTTAAACAGTGCAAATGTTTGGTGATAAGGTGAAATGTTTCTTGAGCAGCAAATCAGCATATTAGAATGATTTCTGAAGGATCATGTGACACTGAAGACTGGAGTAATGATGCTGAAAATTCAGCTTTGCCATCACAGGAATAAATTGCATTTTAAATATTTAAATAAAAAAGTTAATCATGTTTTACGGTTTCTACTGTATTTTTTATCAATTAAATGCAGCCTTGTTCAGTGTTGGGGAAAGTTACTTTTAAAAGTAATGTATTACAATATTGCGTTACTCCCTAAAAAAGTCGTTTTTGCGTTACTTGGTTACTTTTTATGGAAAGTAATGTTATGTTACTTTTGCATTACTTTTTTTTTCATCTGGGCTGGGCTCTTTTTTTTTTCAGCAATAAAAAAAAGGAAACACAAATGTTATGTTTATCTAAAGTCATTTTTGCTTATTAGTGTAGTTGAATTGGATCATTGAAAGTCAGCAGCAAAGACACTGGTTAATAAAATGAGATTAAATGCATAAAGGATATTTGTGTTATTTAACATATTTAATTATTGCAGGTTTGTGTAATATTCTGAGTTTGCATTTCACAGTTTTTATTCATTTTGAGGAATCCTGAATCTGTTTTTGTGCAAGTGTGATGAGTAAATGCATGTTCACATTTAGTCTAGAACTACAGTAACATCATGTTTACACAACGCCTCTGCACTTACTCCTGATTTCTCTTCATGTGAGGACAGGAGAGCTCTCAGTCAATACATGGGAAAACAAAGTAACTAGCGTTAATTATTTGAAAAAGACACTCAGATATTTCCTTGTAAATTACAAAGTAATGCGTTCATTTACTAGTTACTTGAAAAAAAGTAATCTGATTACGTAACTCACGTTACTTGTAATGCGCTACCCCCAACACTGGCCTTGTTGAGCATAAGATACTTAAAAAAACGTTCAAAAAAAATCTTACAGACCCTAATCTAAGGGCTAAGTCCAAACAGCATTTAATCAACCTTAAAAGACGAGAAGCAAGAAGGGGATGTTACTCAAAGGGTCATTCCATACCAAAGTAAGACACTGATTCCCTTCATGAATGGCGCTTTCAGAAGGCCGTTAGTAACGGATCCCTTTATGATCATGTGATCACCACGTATATTCATGTTTGTTTGTTTGTTTGTTTGTTTGAGACACCGCACAAGTTTGAATTAAATACAAAGAAGTCATATCTGATGCAAAAGCTTTTTTTTTCTGTTACAACAATCTTAACAGCAACACAAAGCCCCCAAGAATGTCTGACTGTCAGCATAGTCTGTAAACCTGATGGTGTGGCACATTACTCCATACTGGATGATTCTGCCATACTGTTGTTCAGGATGACAGCAGGCTTTGATTTCCAGCATGCTCCTAGCCGCTGATCCTGGACCAAATAACTGAGGGAGGTTTGGACAGGCTGGTGGGGTCAGTGAGGACATGAGGTCGTTAGGCACTGACCTGGCCTGCAGCCCTGCAGACTCTCACAACAGCTGTTACTGTTGTCATTATGTAGACAAACCTTTTTTTTTTTTGCCGTTCTCTTGAAACTTGACGTTGCAGTACTGTACAGTACAGTATTATTGGTTCTTGTATGATAAATTGCTCTTCCTCAGTGATGTCCCATATTTATAGGTCACTTTAGATAAAAACGACTGTTAAGTAAATGTAATGTAGATGTCCTTGAGCAGCGCACTTCATCCCAGGGTCCTCCAGGTGGATTGTCCCTGTAATGAACTGTAAGTTGTTGCTTTGGATAAAAGAGCCTGCTAAATGACTACGACTTGCAGAAGAAATGACATTTACGCCTATGATTAGGCCAGAATGTGATACTGGTGAATGCACTAGTATGTCAACCACATGGAAATACCTTAAAGGGGTCATATGATGCTACATGCACTTTTACAAGTTGTTTGAACTGAAATGTGTGTTGGCAGTGTGTGTACACAACCACCCTAAAATGATAAAAATCCACCCAGTGTTTTTTTTTTTATCTGCTCAAATCTTTACCCCTTTCTCAAATCAAGCCGATCTCAGATGCCTGTCTGTGTGACGTCACACAGACAGGCCCCTCCCATGATAGTTTGATTGACAGTAGCGTTTCAGCACAGACTAGACTGGCGTCTCATCAGTCCACCATTGTTTCGACACCGGAGCAGTTGTAGACAAGAATGACTCCTAAGCGATTGAGGTGTTCTGTTGTTGGATATAATAATGAACACAGCAGTCGTCGTTTACTCCCGACATCTGAGCCGCTGAAGACGCAGTGGATTACCTTTGTTACAGACTTTTCATTAAGACCCTAAAGAATCATATCAACTTGTGGAAAATGGGCATTCTATGACCCCTTTAAAAAGGTGTCCTTTTATTCAAGATATCATGAACAATTTAAGCCAAACCTTATTTGCCTTATTGGCATTCTGTCAGCTTAATCAGTGTGCACAGTTTATGTATTGATGTGAGAAAATGTATAACAGAAAAACATGTAGAACCACACAAACAGTACAGAATTCTTTGTCTTTGTCAGTTCCTGACGTGCACGTCCTTAAAGGGGCCACAGATCAATGTGTTGCAATTAAAATGGTCAGGGTCATAAAAATTGTGAGCGCAATTACAAGCCATCTTTGGTCTTCTCTTCTCTGACGTACATGTGATTGTGTGTACATTCTGTCCCTGCAGACGATGCTGGTCCAAATGTGGTACCCCATCACCGTGGCAACAATCTCCAGGGAGTTCAAAAAGATTCTGGCCAAGCACCTGAAGGCCACGTCAGGGAGCCTGGAGGGACTAGACGCCAAACTGCACGATTTTGGCTACAGAGGGGTGTCCTCACAAGAGGTACGATGGGCGTGGATCAGTAATTACACTTCCTGTTCAGGACTGTGCTGTTATTGTTAACTAAAAACTATATACAAATATATAAATGAAAAACTTAAAAATTGTTGCCTTGGTAACTAGCTGAAATAAATGTTTATGCTGCAGTACTAAAATTAGTAAATTAATACAACTAATCTAAAATAAAAAATAATTTATGCTATAAAAGATCAGTTAAAATATTAATAAACACTATAATAGTGAATAAATATAAATAACACTGGATCAGCACAGTGAATATTAGCAGTAATGTGTGAGATATTTCAAACATTACCCTAGTACCATGCTGTTACCGTGTTTTGTTTTTACCATGGTACCTTGCTAGTAATTCTGGATGTGCAAATCTTCGTGTTTTCATAATCGACTAGTCTGTTGTGTTGTGTTGTGTTGTGTGATTGATACTTACAAAAAACAACCTTTTATATGTTTTGACTATAAGAGGCTATATAGAAAACTAGAAAATAACTGGTTTTCATGTATAACTGATTACTTGACATTGTTTTGCCCTGAAGGTCCCATTTCTGTAGCCATTCACTGCACATTTTAAAGAAGAGTCCTCCAAAGCACTGAAATATATTTTAAGTCAAACAGGAACTGCCTCTGATGTGAAAATCTCTACCTTTATTCTTTTTTTAGCCTTGAAATCAAAGCTCGAGCTAAACGTGGTCTTTCCCTCTTCAGTGCTTTTTAAAGAAAACTGGGGCAAATTAAATCAGACATTACTTGGTGAAAGCAGAAAATCGATTCATTATGAGACAAGGCCATTCTATTTAATCAAAAGAAGATCAGACCTGACCTTTTGAAATGCAAGCAATGCAGGCCGCTCTTGATTTCTGTATTTTTCAAAGGTAGGAGTCCTGATTGTTGGCTGTGTTTGAGTGAGGTTGTCGCGCTGATGGGTTTTGGGTTATCGGGTGGTGCTGTTTGAAGAGTTGTGTGAGTAAAGATGACTGTTTGGCTCTTGAATCGGTCCGTCTGCTGCGTAAAGGTCAGCTCTGCCAGGTTTCATCTATATCGCACAGTGGCGGGTTCAGGTGTTGGGTGACTAGTGATAAGCAGTGAGTCTGTTACTGATTGGCTGGATGTGTTTAGTGCAGGAGAACTTTGTGTGTGTCTGTGTGTGAAAGTGAGACCACTGGATTCTGATGAGGTGTGACATAACCCCTATGTGGTGCCCTTTTGAGACCAGTGCTCCATGATCTAAAACTGGAGATGGTGACGCAGACTTCATAGATCAACCCACCGATTAGAAAAGGTGCGTTTTCCATTAACATAGAAAAATACGCTTGAAGGTTTAGGTCATTTCACAGGCTGGATTTTTACATTTAAGTCTTATTAATGAACTAAAAACAATTCTTTATAGAAGGTACATGTGAAGTGATGCTAGACCTGTCATCACTAGACCTGGCTAGACTCAACAACACCAAAGTGTTTATGACACCGACTCTTAATATGTATTCACTGATATACAGTTGCCTTTTATCTTTGTTAAAAATAATCATAGTTTATAAGTTTCTCAGAGATTTGAACTTGCAACCTTTGCAACTCCATAGCACATATAATACCACTGCACTGAAAAGGTTTGATTTGGTTACAAATTTGTATTGGATTATTTTTTATTATTATTATTTTATAATTTAATTAAAATTTTTTAACTAGCAGAGATTTGAACTTGCGACCTTTGTAACCTTATAGCAAATATAATACCACTGTACTGAAAAGGTTTTATATTAATTGATTAAAAAGTTTTGTTTATTTTAATGATTTAATTACATTTGTAACTTAAAAAATAAGCAAGGTTTTGCGGATTTGAACTTGCAACCTTTGTAATTCCATAGCAAATATAATACAACTGTTCTAAAAAAGTTTAATTTGATTTGATTCAGAATTATGCTTTTTTATTTTTTATTTTTTACAATTTCGAATTCATATATGTGTGACCCTGGACCACAAAACCAGTCTTAAATTGCACGGGTATGTTTGTAGCAATAGCCAAAAATACATTGTATGGGTCAAAATTATCGATTTTTCTTTTATGCCAAAAATCATTAGAATATTAAGTAAAGCTCATGTTCCATGAAGATATTTTGTAAATTTCCTACCATAAATATATCAAAACTTCATTTTTGATTAGTAATATGCATCGCTAAGAACTTCATTTGGACATTCGAAAAATTGACACTTAAGACTGGTTTTGTGGTCCAGGGTCACATATATATTTTTAATTTTATGATTTAATTATTATTTTTTTTACTAGCAGAGATTTAAAAGAGATTTGAACTTGCAACTTTTGTAACCTCGTTGGAAAATAATACCACTGCACTAATATTTTATTTTATTTTGTTTTGTTTGTTTTTTTACACCAGTAACAATCAGTTATGTCCTATAGAATTTTATCTGTTGGGTCACATGACTGTCCAATGAAGAACCATCCATCTGGACGTCCTAATCAGGGCCCACATTATATCTGGCTTTGTGGCATATTTCTCTGCCAACTGTCAGTGTAATATTGCTATTGTGTGTGTGTTTAAGCCTGTTTGATCACTGGCGATTACGTGAAATATGTCCCTGTCACTCTCATGCGGGGCTTTGTGGGGAAAGTAAGTGCAAAAATAGTTTGAAGAAAGGAAAAAACTGAATGAATTAAAAAAGAAAAGAACATCGGTGTGAGATCTCAGAAAGCCCGAAGCGCTTCTCCCTCAGCAGCTGAAAACAGACTGAACCATGCTGTGTAAAACTATCGAGTCTTCATTAGGGACAGTGGGATATTGATAGTGTATTTTCTAGGTTGCGGCTGACTGGATTAATGATGGCTTCAAGAGGAGATTAATGATGCCAAGCAGAGTTTAATGCCTCTGATACTCAGGGTTCCTGTTCACTCTCCTTCATCACTCTCTTCTGATCAGGGGACAAGCAGTGATAGATTTGAATGCTTTTAAAGGAGTGGTTCACAAGTGAAAGTTCTGTCATCATTTACTCACCCTCAAATCCTTTTAAACCCATATGGCTTGTTTTTAAGTAGAAAAAGTGAAGTACCTTAAAAACATTATAAAAGTACTCCATACAAGTTGTGTGCTATATTTTAAGTTTAAATAGAATAATAAGTAGAATATAAAAAAAACTGAAAAATGACAAAAGCACAAAATTAATATCAATTAAACTGAAATTAAAATTAAAATCGAAAATACAAAAATAAAAGCTATTTCAAAATGTTAAAAAAATTAGTATATAAATAGTGTATAAATAATACTAAAATAACACTGGTATTTGTGCTGATCCATCATTGATCCATCATATTGTGCTGCGCTGTGCCTCTCTACTGCATTGACAATTACATGATGAGGTCCCTAGATCCTTGCTACAATCACAGCTGCAGACTAAAGCCTTGTTACGGATCTGATTTCCCTGAGATGATATCAAGCCCAGATCTCATCAGTTCTTAAAATAAAAAAATAAAAAAAAAGAAGAAAGAATAACAAAATAGACTCCTCAAATTCTCACGTAAATATACACATTGTAGTAGAGCAATAAATATTGGTGCTCTCCTCAGGGGGCTAAAGAGATTTTGCTTGGAATTAAACGTGTTCACTTTTTAAAGCAACAACCTTCCCTTGACTATCACTAAAGGGCAAATCCCCCCTGATTACTGTGACCCTGCGATGAATGAACTGAGACAGACTCAATAACATGAGCGTTAAATCAGGGGAATATAGAAAATGTCTTTTTGACACAATTGAACAGTCAAAATCTCTTATGATTTGCTTCTTAAAAGCCACTGTCTATAATTCAGTTACTAAAACAAGATCAACATAATGGGAATTGGCTAATGTTTTAAATGGCGTGAGAGAAATCACAACATTTGATCTTTTGGATTTCAATGTACAATAAAGACTTCAGGGACTGTGGGTTTGACATTAAACCGGTTCATTGGCTCATTTCTGCGGTGTTCTTTCTCTCTTTACTGAAATAGTCGGCAGCACTTGGTGGAGCTGCTCATCTGGTGAATTTCTGCAGCACAGATACAGTGGCAGGTCTGCTGATGGCACAGCGATACTACGGATGTCCTATGGCTGGATTCTCCATTCCTGCTGCAGAACACAGGTAATGCACATGTACTTACTGCACACTTATTTCGTCAAGGCATGATCAAATTTCATCCTGCCTAAAACCTGCTCAGCTGAAAGTTTGTTAATTGTTATATCGAAATATTAAAAAAACAAACACTAATAAAAATGACAAGCACAAAAAATACTAAAATTAAAAAGAAAACTGAAAAAAAAAAATATAAAAGCTAACTCAAAATATTAATATATACTATAATAGAATTTATATACTAAATAATAATAAAATAAAACAGTTTTAGATTATTAAACTTGATACAACAGTGCCTTGGAAGGCTGTCTGAAACCAGTTTTAGTTTAGATCATAAAATTAATTAATTAAACAATTCTGTTTAAAACCATTGAAAATCATTACCCATATACCCTTACAACTTACCCTTCTTTCACTCCAAATCCATATGACTTTCTTTCTTCCCTGAAACAGGAAATATTTTGAAGACTATGGTTGCTTTTTTCCATGCAATTACAATGAATGGGGACTGGAACTTTCAAAACTTCAAAGAATAACACAGAAACTCTATACAAGAGGTTTATGTGATTATGTGCTGTATTCCGAGTCTGAAACCTCATGATGATATAGAGTTTGTGTAATTAACAGAGAGAAATTTAACTCATTATTCCCATTCCATGAGCTGTTGTTCATTGTGACCAGATTAGGTGAGTTGAAATGGAGAATTCACAAATCTCCTGAACTCTCATGAACCTGCCAAGGGGCGTTAGAGCAGACGTCAAGATTTTGAGTCATTAACAGCTTAACTTTTGGTCTGTTCATCACACACAACTACCGGTATTATATGGCTTCAAAAGACTTGGAATATAGTGAACAATTTGTATGGACCACTTTTTGTGTTCTTTAGTAGCTTGAAAGCTTCATCATATTCATCGTGATTGCATGGAAATTAGTACAGATTTTCCCTTTAAGACGGACTGGGCAGCGAGTCAGTTAGACAGCTGTCTTCAGTTTCAAACAGCCTATGTCTTGGAAATTCAGCGCTGACGTTAAACACCTGTGTGTTAATTTGCATTTGTTCCATTGATTCTAATTTGTTCTATTAGTAGCTACACATTTATGCATCTCGCAGCTGTAGCGCCTTTTGTCTGTGTGGTTGAGTGCATTTCCCAGTATAGCTCTCTCTCACTCTTTATTTCAAATCACACGACTGCTTCTGTAACATCTTTCCAAGTTCAAATGTAAGTTTTTCAACCATTTCGTGAATCACTCCGTGATTGTTTTTTTTTAGCTCTACGGCTACGGATCGTTAGACACGAATGAATCATTTGCTGCAAATGTTTCTTTCTAAGTCTTCTTTAGCAAAATGAAACCCGTTTATTTTAGTCTTGGCCTTATGCACCTTCAAAATAAATAAAGCAGGAGTGGGTGGGACTTCACTAATTAGTGTTGTAGATCATTTGAAGAAGGTTTGTCACACTTTGTTTTTCATGTCTCTGTAGCACTATCATCTCCTGGGGCAAGAGCCGAGAGAAAGATGCGTTTGAGTGTCTGCTGGACCAGTTTCCCTCTGGGCCTGTAGCTGTGGTTAGCGACAGTTATGACATTTTTAAGGCTTGTAAGCACATCTGGGGGGACAAGCTGAAGGAGAGAGTGATGGAGAGGAGTGAGGATTCTGCCCTTATTATTCGTCCAGACTCTGGGGACCCCGCTCAGATGCTCTTAGAGGTGTGTGTATCATGTACCAATTGTGTTCTAAGTGGAGTAGTGTTCACTACAGACCTTAAGGCAGCTGTTTCAGTGATTGAAATGTATTTTAGTTTAGTAAAGGCTCAAACAAATGGCTTTGCTTAAAGCTGTCTCCAGCACTGTGCTACATTGTGACTTACAGGGCTTGTAGGATTTGCAGATTGCATCCGTTGCTTTGATGCCTGTATGAAAGCAATGTAGAACAGGGTTCTCCAAACTCAGTCCTGGAGGGCCGGTGTCCTGCTAAGTTTAGCTCCAACTTGCCTCAAAACACCTACCTTGAAGTTTCTAGTATGCCTAGTAAGACCTTAATTAGCTGGTTTAGGTGTGTTTAATTAGGGTTGGAGCTAAACTCTGAAGGACACTGGCCCTCCAGGACCGAGTTTAGAGACCCCTTCCCTAGAATATCGATTTTCTTTTTATATAATGTGGTATAGCATGTCTTTCAGATTAGTTTGTTGCTTGTACGTATTTGATGAATTAAATAGTGGAGTTGATTAGCTGGCTTTATCACACTTTTTGCCTTTAATTTTTATTTTCTTCCCTACTTCATTTGTCTCTTCTGTCTCACTTTTAGGTGATAAAGATTTTGGAGGAGTGTTTTGGATGTTCTCTGAACTCAGTTGGTTACAAGGTGCTCCCATCATACCTGCGCATTATCCAGGGGGATGGAATTGATCTGAACTCGATTAATGAGGTAAACTAACCTCAGATCAAGAGAGAAAACATACACTACAATTCAAAAGTTTGGGGTCAGTAAGATTTTTAAAATAATTTATTCAACAGGGATGCACTAAATTGATTGAAAGTGACAGTAAAGTTTACTGTTCTTTTAAAATTTCTATTCATCAAAGTATTCTGAACAAAATTAAGTAGGTTTCACAAAAATATTAAGCAAAACAACTGTTTTTAACATTGATAATTATAAGATATGTCTTGAGCAGCAAAAAGCATACTGAAATGATTTCTGAAGGATCATGTGACACTGAAGACTGGAGTAATGGCTGCTGAAAATTCAGCTTTGCCATCACAGGAATGAATTGTTAAAATATATTACAATAGAAAGCAGTTATTGCAAATTGTATTATTATTATTATTATTTATACATTTTATTATATCTGTTTTTAACTATTTTAAGGCATTTTTTATTACATAAATGCAACCTTGCTGAGTATAAGAGACTTCTTTCAAAAATATAAAAATAAAAAAAAATCTTACCAACCCCAAACTTTTGAATGGTAGTGTACAGTGTGTACTGCAATAATCAATATTTGTTTCAGTGTGATTTACAGTGTGGTCCAAAAGTCTGAAATGTAAAAAACAGAAGTAATTTAAAACTGTAAGTAACAAATAAAATAAATATTCTGCACTATTTAAACGTCCCTAATCAAATTTGTGACATTGATCATGTGAACTCCTTCATACAGAGAGTCAAATGTTCTTAATTTAATTGAAGCACAAGATGCTCTTTGGATCAAATCCTCTATAAATCTATTTGGGATTTACAAAAAAAAGCTAACTTGAGCACTACTACCAATAAAGCAAAACAACAAAACAAATAATATATTCAGAAATCCATGTCAATTTTTCAATTAACACACACATTATGCCATTTTTTTTCACAAATTAAATGCAAATCAAGTTGTTATGAGTAATGAATGTATTAAATTACAGAAATGCAAATGAGAAGCATTTTCACTTTGGTTTCAGACTTTTGGACCTCACTGTAGGTGCACTCATACAACTAGTACAGGGACAACGTGATACTGGCTCTGAATGTTTATCAACTATTTATTATGACTGCTTGATTCTAAACATTATTATTGATTACACAGTGGTAAATCAGTGATCATACTCTCGTCAGCATTACAATATTTTTTTGTTTTTTTGGCTAGTGCAGATTCTGGAGAAACTGAGCGATGAAGGTTGGAGTGCAGAAAATATGTTTTTCGGTTGCGGAAGTGCACTCCTGCAGAAAATCAACAGAGACACGCTTAACTGTGCATTTAAGTGCAGCTATGTGGAGACCAATGGCAAAGGCGTGAGTTGTTTAAACAAGTTCAAAAAGTACATTTGAGCTGTATTGCTATTTGTTTCTTTTATTATCATGTCATTTGTGTTTGCGTAGATGGATGTCTATAAGCAGCCAGTGACGGACCCATCTAAAGGATCCAAGCGTGGTCGTCTCTCTCTGAGGAGAAACTCAGATGGCTTCATTGAGACGGTGGAAAGAGGAGCAGGCAAACCAGAGGAGGTTAGATCAGCTGTATACCTGCTCTTAACCCATTATTTCATAGATTGTTCCCAAAGATTATTCATACTACCACTTTTTTTGCATTTATTGACACGTTTTCTTTTTAAACATTTTTTTTTATTATTATCAATGATGAAAACAGTTGTGCTGCTTAATATTTTTGATGACACCGTGAACATTTTATTTTAGGATTCACTGATAAATACGAAGTTCAAAAGAACAGCATTTGTTTAAAACAGAAGTATTTTATTACAATATAAATGTATTCATTGTCAGTTTTTGATCAATTGAATGCACCCTTGCTGAATAAAAGTATTAATTTCTTTAAAAAAATCTTACTGACCAGCAATTTTTGAACAGTTGTTAATATGTAAAAATATAAACAGTGATCGTCCTAGTTGGTGATTCTCATTAATATGATCTTCTTTTGTAGGACATGTTGGTGACTGTGTTTGAAAACGGGACCATCCTGCAGGAGTACACTCTGGATGAGATCCGTAAAGCTGCTCAGCTTTGGGAAGAAGACGTGAACCCTTCCCAGCACAACGAAGAGGACAGTAATACTCTGGAGATCCACCAGAAACGCATAATGAACGGCGTGCATTAATATACACACTGTTCTCATCACTGCCCCCTACAGACCAACCACAGTCCTGTTCCACAACACTTAGATGTTCATCAATATAGCAGAACACAGTGTTGCCAATACATTATACAAATACATATCACATCTGACCTTTCGACTTTTGAGGCAATCCTTAAATTTTGGATTTGGTTGCCACAGTTTTTTTTTTATTAGTTCCTCCTTCATTTTACCACACTTTGAGATGCCAAATATCTTTGTTGGTGCCTCAGCAGGGTTTGCATTCGATTGATTGTAATGTTGTTAAAGCATCACCTGGCAGTACATTGATAAATGAAGGAAACTTCATTTGAGGTGATCTAATGATCGTATCTGGGATTCTGAACCAGCAGTTCTGCACATGATCCTGGTTTTCGTACAATGAAACTCAGAAAATGCAAAAATTAGATTTAGAAATCACTAGCTATTTCACTTTTGGAGGATTCTCGATGTTCTTTAAACATTTTTTTTTTAAAAGATACCCTTATTGCCAAGATAGCAATTATGCATTTTTTTTTTACTACAAAAGAAATCCGTTTTAAGCTATTCCCATGTTGTGTTCAACAGAGATGCAGACTTGAAGATTATCCACCCTCTTTGTCTTCTCGCTGTTACATAGCTCACTTAAATTTGCTTCCTCAACTTTCAGAATAATACTTTCGTTGGTAAAGCTGGACAGATGTCTTCACTGGAGATAAATGGTTTTCTTAGAACAGCAAATTGATCCTGATGTTATAAACGCTCTTAATGGAGTAAATGCTGCATAGAAAAGAATCGAAAGTTTTCCTGATAATAGTTATAGCGTGATTTTATGTCGAGTTGGTTTTAGACTTCCATCTGAGATGCACAGAGAACATCATACAAGCACTTTCCAGTATTCTGTCTCCATACAGCTGTTGATGGTGCCTTAAAAACCTCTCGGACCTCAGTCCCGGTCACTCTCTCTTGCTTTGTCTTTTCCTCCTCTCATTTTTTACACTTAATATTGTCCATCACGCTCAATTTCTCTCTTTTATCCTTGCGTTTGCTCTCATTCGGTGACTCAAATATGAATGATGTTCAGTGATTGATTTTGTATTTTATTTTTATTTTGTTTTTTTGCTGTCAAGCTTCTGTCAATGATAGATGGGCAGTGGGTTTAATTACAGTGTACGTTGATTATTGTCATCATCTTTGTGTTGGATCATGGAAATGACTCATTTCTGGGTTGTTGCGAACATCTGAAATTAAGCAGTTTCACCCTACCTCTTTTTTAACTAATAAAACTGTATATTAATATTAAGTGATGATAATTACACTTAAATAGCATTTATTCTGTTGTGTAAATACTCTTTAATGGTAGTTTCAATGATAAAAATGTGTCTTGAAATCTTAGCGTTCCTGTTGCGTTTTTTGATTTTACAAAAGTGATATTTTGGATTACAAAAAGACAAGCAAACAGAAAAGAAGATATAATAAATATAGATTGAACTACTTCGTCTTAATATTTAACACGTCTCATCCTTTCTTTAAGGGTGTTTTGGCAACTTTGAAATAATTTTTTTTTTTGTACATGGAAAAAAAAAATGGAAACAGAATATGTACCAAAAGATGGCCATGATGGTGCCAGTATGTCTGGATTCTGTCCCAGTTTTTAATTGGATAAAAACTGTGCCCTTTTGGACAGCCCTCTTCTTTCATAACTGTCATAGCAGAAAAGGAATGTGACTTTCAGAATGAAAACAGTTATGTGTTATTTTACTCTGCATGTTGTTTTAAGTTGTGCATAACAAAATAGAAAAGTCTGTATTTCCAAATTCCAGTGGATCTTGACAATGGTTTATATCCTCAAGTTTTTATTCTCTATAAGATGGTTTGCCTTGTCATGTTTTAATGTTGCACAAATATATTGTATTCATATGAAATTTACTTTTCAAACACATCCTAGTTGGCATCCCAAAGCTCCTACTGTCATTATGTTTCACTCTCAGAAAAAAGCTACACCGCTGTCACTGGGGCGGAAACCTAAGGAACAAAAGTTAAACGGTACTTTGTTGTACCTTGTTTACCCCTAAATAGTACATATTAGTACCTTAAAGCTATTTTATTACCTAAAATGTTTTAAAAGGGTACCGCCCCAGTGACAGTTTTGTATCTTTTTTTTTTTTCTGAGAGTGTTGATGTGTTTTTGTTTTGTCTGTTGAGCAGAGTGTTAGAGTCGTGGTTTTACCACAGCAGAGTTTGGGTGAGTTATTTTTTTCAGTCGACCATGTGCAGCATATTTGTATAATGCAATTTTGTCCACTGACCAAAATAGTCTCACTTTTTATTTATACAAGGGTTTAGTCAATACACTTATGCCAGTATGAGACATTTTAAATATTATTTCAAATAATAACCATTCTAAATTTTTACATTGCCGTTCAAAGGGTTTTTTTAATGCTCACCAGACTGTATTTAATCAAAAATACAGTAAAAACAATAATATTGTGAAATATTATTACAATTTTAAATACTTTTTTCCTATTCAAATATATATTACTTTTTTTTTAATTCCCGTTATGTCAAACCTGACTTTTCAGCAGTCATTACTCCAGTCTTCAGTGTCACATGATTCTTCAGAAATCATTCTAATATGCTGATTTGGTGCTCAAGAAACATTTATTGTTATCAATGTTGAAAACAGTTGTGCTGCTTAATATTTTTATGGAAACCATGATACATTTTTACAGGATTCTTTGATGAATAGAAACTTCAAAAGAACAGCATTTATTTGAAAGAGAAATCTTTTGTATCATAAATGTCTTTACTGTAAGTTTTCATCCATTTAATCCATCGTTTTTCCCATCTGATCCAAAACATTTTCATAAAAAAAAACCAATTCTTTATGAAAGCTGAGGTAATAACCATTCTAAATTTTTACATTGCCGTTCAAAGGGTTTTTTTAATGCTCACCAGACTGTATTTAATCAAAAATACAGTAAAAACAATAATATTGTGAAATATTATTACAATTTTAAATGCTTTTTTCCTATTCAAATATATATTACTTTTTTTTTTTATTCCCGTTATGTCAAACCTGACTTTTCAGCAGTCATTACTCCAGTCTTCAGTGTCACATGATTCTTCAGAAATCATTCTAATATGCTGATTTGGTGCTCAAGAAACATTTATTGTTATCAATGTTGAAAACAGTTGTGCTGCTTAATATTTTTATGGAAACCATGATACATTTTTACAGGATTCTTTGATGAATAGAAACTTCAAAAGAACAGCATTTATTTGAAAGAGAAATCTTTTGTATCATAAATGTCTTTACTGTAAGTTTTCATCCATTTAATCCATCGTTTTTCCCATCTGATCCAAAACATTTTCATAAAAAAAAACCAATTCTTTATGAAAGCTGAGGATGTTTTTTTTTCATAGACATAGATATTGTAATGAAAGGCAGCCCTCTATTGATCATTTTGAAAAGTGCACTTCTAATTTCCCCCGACACCAGAAGGACCAACTTAATACCAGATAAGTAAGTCTAAAGTTACAATCACATCATCACAATAAAATCAGATAGCCTACTTACTCATTTTCCTAGAACGTCAAGAGACTACATGTATTCATTCTTCCCAAAAATGTACGACAATAAAGTGTAGTCTATGATAATTCTTGGTATTTTTCATTCCTAGAAGCTGTTTGTAATTTGTTATTCGAATGATGGCTTTTTAAAATCGTGAACGTACCAATCACAATCAGTATATCTCATCCGGCACATTGCATTTAGAGTCATAATTGATAATTAATCCAGTTATGTACGCAATCTATTCAGTGAATCCAGAAAATGAGAGCTATGCTTACACAATTCAATATGGCTGCTGATGTTTGTTTGCGCAGGTAATAAAACGAGGCTTGTTTTGTCCATTAATGCCAGTCAGGCATATTTTAAATCAGCATGTCTCGGTCGTCGCAGATCAGAGAGCAAAATAAGCATCTTCAGAGTAAGTATCTGTTAATTGGCTAACACTGTCACTACTGATAGGCCGCTCGGCGCTCTTTGGATTAGTTGCTAAGCAACCTATTTGCTAAGCGTGTTGTCATGGATTCAGATGTTCCGGACGGCCTCCGAAATGGTCTGCTGACCACTGATAACAAGGTGAGGGCGGAGGTCACACTCCAGCTCAGGATGCGCGAGGACCTGTCTGACATTTGCGATTGTTCAAATGTCACAGGCCGGCGAGCGCGTGCGCAGCGTCTCGTGATGCTGCATCATTGTAGACTGCAGGCATTGTGTAGACATGCACATGAACAACAGTCAGTTGCATTCGCTCATTTTTACAACGTTAACAAAGAAGAGCGAATCGTAAGCGGTGCGCCGCTACATTAATTGTGTCTATGTGTCTGCTCATTATTTGGTTTCTCTCATTTGTTCTCATTTCACCCCCGGAATGCAACGTTGATAACTCGTCATTGATAACTCCATGTCATTAATAGCTTCGGATGCTGAAGAGTGGGCATGTTCCAGCAAAGAGCCCGAAACCCAGCCTCTGAGCCTCAGAAGCCGTCCAGATCCGAATGCAGAGAGGAAGAGGAGAGGGTCAGTTTTTGCTGAGGCCGGAACTCCCTCCAAGAAAGCTTGCGCTCTCTCTCCATCCCTCCACTTAACACTGAGAGATGGAAGCTCCATTCAAGCTGTGCCCGCTCTTCTCATTCAGTGGGCGCCCAAGCAAACTACCACTGTGATAGCGGAACCAAATACTCAAAAGAGCATTTGTCCTCTCCTCATTACTACGAATGTCAGTTCAAGATGCTAACTTTGAAACAGATCCTCACGCAAGTATGTCCCGAGGACTGGTTTCTGTCAGTGGATCTGAAAGATGTTTACTTTCACATTACAGCAGACATGCTGTCCTGGGACAATGTAGCTCCAGGAGAATGGAGACTACATCCCCAAACGGTTCAAATTATGTGGTCTGTCTTTGGGAAGGCAGAGGTGGACCTCTTCACCCTCAGAAGACAACTTTCACTGCCCAAACTACTTTTCGAGACAGCAAAATGCCCTGGCCCAAGATTGGCCCAGCGCTCGCCTGTACACCTTCCCCCGGTTGCCCACAGGTCATCAGATGGGTCAGGGAAGTCAGTTGCTCAGTCCTCCTGGTGGCCCCACTCTGGAGGAATCAGATGTGGTTCCCCAAGTTGATTCAGCTGCTATCGGCAGCCCGGCCTCCTTTTGGCTTTAGCGAGTGGGTTACCTGCAAGTACTGTCAGTGCTTCCTGTCTTGGAAACACTGCCTAACGACTGTAGAGTTGTCCTCGAACCAAGACACGGTGTTTAGAGCACAAGTCATCACCCTTCTAGAGCTCCCCAATCCAGATGGTGATGGTGAGTCCCAATCTACTCTGCCCAGTTCGGGCTCTTAAAGTGTATGTCGAGCACTCTGGCCTGTTTAGACACTCAGAGCAGCGCCTTTGCATACTTCAGAGGCCGCTCTAAAGGGCTGCAGGTTACGAAGCAGAGACTATTAACTATGCATCCACTATCACTGGATAGTGGATGCAATAGCCTTGGCTTATGTCTCAGCGGGCTTGCAGTTCCCTATAGGTGTGAGGGCCCACTCCACCAGAGGAATGGCCTCTTCCTGGGCTTGGTCCAGCGGGATTTCTATTGGTGATATGGGTTATGTTATGTAGTCCTCAGCCTAAACGGCTTGGGTCTCATTATTGGCTTATGCTTACAGGAGCCCTCAGTACGAGTGCTCCAGGGCTGGGCTCGCAGAGCGGCTTGGTTCTGTACTTGCTTATAGCACGGCGCTATTGGACGCATTCCCCATAAGTGTGTCAATGCACCGGGAGAGACCATTCAAAAGGGAATGCTCCGGTTACTAACATAACCTCGGTTCCCTGAGATAAGGGAACGAGCGTTGCATAGGCTGCCGTGCTATAAGGCTGCACGCTAATCGATGACTGTCGCTTCAGTCAAAAGATTCTGACAAAATTGCGCTCAGTTCCGACTTATATGGAGGTCGGCTCCTCCCCTTTTGGCGGGTTGAAGTGCCATTGGTTCGTGCAGCTACACGAACGTGAACAAATCAGGCTTCAGTATTAGAGTAAACAGGAGTATCCCCATAAGCGTGTCAATGCAACGCTCGTTCCCTTATCTCAGGGAACCAAGGTTATGTTAGTAACTGGAGCGTTTGGTTGCCGTATTGGTTTCCCTGACAAACTGTGCAACAGCCACCTAGTGTTAGCAAGTCTTAATTACTGAAAACATGCCTAAATAGACCTTAGTCATGTTAGACACCATATTGAATTTAACACAGTTAAAAACAGGGGTGTGAAGGATAGATTTACAGTCTTTACAATGGCACGTCCTGTATCACGTACTGTCCTGGATCACATAACTTTTGCTAATTCACAACTTTTTTATGGAGTTGTTGTATACTGTTATATTCAGAAAGACGTTTCTTCAACTAATCAATCAATAGCTTATGTTGTTAAAGAACAGTAAAATCCATTGAACTGTACTTCAATCCCTCACGGCCTCATTCCTGTGAAAAATTAAATATGATGTTACCCTGACTAAGGTCTATTATATCATCTACAAAACTGCATAAAGAGACAATCAGAAATAAAGGCATCAGAATGTTTATAAAATTGTGCTGCACGTAAATGATTCAAAGCTTAATCATCATGCTGCATTGCTCTAAACAAGTTTGAGATTGTGTGATTGTCGTTCACTTTTACATTCTCTTTTTGGATGTGGAGTAGCCTAGATGTTCATGAAGAAGATGAAAGTGTGATAACCCACTGCTGACATGATATTTCATTCTGTGTAAAGTGAGGATTTGTTGTCCTCTTGAGTGAAGATCATGCTGTCTCGTTCTGCTGTTCACACACAAGGGCATTACTGAAATTCATGGGAACTGGCACTCAAATTTATGATTTTTACTGAGCCCAGTGAGTAGCTTACAAATCATAAGTTTGAAAGAGCCAGGAGGAAACTGGTCAGAGAGGCTACCAAGAGGCCTACAGCAACTCTGAAGCAGTTGCAGAAATTTATGACAAAGAATGGTCATTGTGTGCATGTGACAATATCACAAATTCTCCACAAATGGGCTTGTATGGGAGGGTTGCAAGAAAAAAGCCACTCCCCAAGAAAGGCCACATGCAGTCACGACTGAGATTTGCCAAAACACACCTTGAAGATTCTGAGGCAGATGAGACTAAAATTAAATTATTTGGCCTCAACACCAAACGATATGTCTGGCAGAAATTCAATACAGCTCACCATCTAAATAACAGCATTCCTACAGTAAAGCATGGAGGTGGTGATATCCTGTTATGGGGGTGTTTCTCTGCAGCAGGGTCTGGAGCACTTGTCAGGATAGAAGGAAAAATGGATCGGGCAAAATACCGTCAAATTCTTGAGGAAAATCTGCTGCCCTCTGCCAGAAAGTTGTCAATGGGAAGAAGGTTTACCTTCCAACATGACAATGACCCAAAGCACACCGCAATACTGACCACACAGTGGTTGAAGGAGAAAAAGGTGAATGTCCTTGCATGGCCTAGTCTGAGCCCAGACTTAAACCCCATTGAAAATCTGTGGAAAGACTTGAAGACTGCAGTCCATGAACTGTCACCATCAAATTTGATGTGTAAAGTTAGTATAGAGACATCCCAACAGACTAAAGGCTGTAATTAAAGCAAAAGGTGGTTCAACAAAATACTGACAAAAGGTGGTGATCCTTTTTCCAACTCTGTGATTCTGTTTTTTTTTTTCTGACATGTTGGTGTTATATCTTTCACTTGGATGAGTAAATACAACTGGATAAAACATATCCTTGCTGAATAAACGTATTAATTTCTTTTAAAAATAATCTTACTACAGTGATAGCCTGTGCAAATATGTAATGGCTATTATTGTTAACCACAACTAAAACTAAAACCATTAAAAAAAAAAAAACATTTATTTTCAATACTTTAAATAAAATAAACATTAACTGAAATAAAATTTTAAAAAAAATAGAAAAAAAATATATATTTTTGCTAGTTGCCAAGGCATTTCTCTTTTTCGTTTAAATAACTCAAATTAATTACAATTAAAAAAATGATGTAGATGTACATAAAAAAGACAAAAACACTACAAAATCACTAAAAGTTTAACTAAAATTAAAATGAAAACAAAAATAACATCTAATTAAAAATATTAACAAAAACTATAATATATCAATAAACAACACAGCTAGTGACTTGCATATACATATAACATACTTCAATAGAGAATATTCAGAGTGTGACATGCTCTCATAAAAAAAAAAAGAGCACAAATCGTCCTCTATTTGTCCCTAAAGGGATCTGATCCCAGGTGTTCTGCAGTATCAGGTTGTGATGAGTGTGGCACCTGTCTGTGTCATGCACCTAAGGAATATTGTTCCTACTTCAGTATCACCAAAACATATGCATGCAAACAACATTACCACAGTTCTGTGACATTTCACGTTTGTTGATCCCGAGAGTCCTTCTTTTGAAAAGGTGAGGGTAACCGCTGAGATAGCATCTTGTGTGTGCATGTTTGGGGTCTTTCTCATAATAACTGAAAGAACAGTGATCGGGCTAGACTTGACCTTGGAATGGCAGGCAAACACAGATCTAAATGCAAGCACACAGTCATAAACAGTGAACTTTAAATGAACAGTGTCTAATAAAAAATCTCTTTGGGGCTCATGTCCCTATAAGCTTCATTTTGACACTTACACTTCCTGAAGTCCTTTCCCCTCATTCTCAGTGACTGCTTGAGTCCCTTTAAGCAGTATATGATCTAAGTGAAATGAGTTATGTCTGAAAAAAAAATGCCATCGGTGACTTGATTGCAGCTGTCTGACTTTGTATACCGTATATGTACATGGTGACAAATATAGGCTAATAGTATTATGTAAAGAATTAATGGACACATTTAGTGTGCACTGTACTTTTTTATAACATAAGAGTTGAACTTCTCTTTCCATCTATATCAAGCTTAATTTTTCCCAAGTTGTCTTTTTTCTTTAATATTTTCAATGAATGGTTTTGTAAACACAAGCAAACCAAATATATGCATATATATGCACAACATCTTTTCATGTTATTATCATGATTCTTTGCCCAGCCTTCTTGGTCGAGTTAAAGGAGGTCATGATTATGTAATGTAGCTGAGTTGGAATCTGTACTGTTTCCACACACTTGAGTGAGCTTTAAGCAAATGTCACTGGACATAGAACTACCACTACAAAATACTGAATGGTAAACTGAATAAAACACAATATAGCCTAATAATTATGCTACACATTTAAATAATGGTTTTATCTTGTCAGCAACAAAATAGTTTATGCCAGCTGCTGAGTTTGAGAGTAACATCTGCATTATTCCCACTTAAATTTGAATAAGTAAACAGAAATGTTCAGTCAATATTTGATACCCAAGCCAACATATTTTGGACTGACAAAGGTCTATTTTATAGTGTAAATAAATTGCAAGTAGATATCGTCAAATAGAGAAAAAATTATGGCCACGGTTCATTTTATCAAACCCAATCCCTGTCTGTCTCCATGGAGCTCCCGAGCACACTCGGCTCTTTCCTTAGGAGCGGTTTTTGCCTAAGACACTCGGCTCTTTCCCTATTATAGAGCGGTTAATGATGAGGGTACTCGGCTTTTCCGATGTAGAGGCGTTGATTGAAGCCGAAGTCTCTCGGCTATTTTCGTGTCGAGAAACGATTAATGCCGAAGTTACTCGGCTCTTTCCGTACTGAGCCGCGATTGCAGCCGATTCCCCGCTCCGCGCTCGCGACTCTGGCACATCACTCATTTAGTGTTGTTTTGGTCTTGACCTATCCTACTTACAAGCTCTTTTCTCTCAAACAAGAAAATGGAAACCGCTAATCAGGTAGAAAATAGCGTTTGTGCATTTGGCAATATCAAATTGTGAGAAATGTCTAAAATGTAGGCTACGACATGTGCCTAATCAAACTACATTAAATGACGCTATTGATTATGTTCATTTGTTATTGCAGATTGTGTCACTTGGGACATTCCAAATGCTTAAATTACCTTTGGGATTTATCCGCGTTCTGGAATGGGTAAGTGTGCGTAAAGCACGCGTTTTTCCTGTCAGCTTTTTCTAACTCTCGTTCCTTTACTTTTCTCAATTGGCTCAATAAACTTGGCCGAGGCATGGGGGAGTTTTACTATCTTTTATTACCATCATGTGCTGTAGTCAGTTTTGAATAAGTAGCCTATATGTGGCACAGCCATATTTATAATAGGACCCTTAATACATTTGCGTATTTCTATTAGCCTATAAGTAGAATCGGTATTGGGCATATTGAATGGATGCCTTGCTTATCTAAGTTTTGATAACCATGTCATGTATTTTCAAACATGCAAATTACTCCTCATAAGTGTAAGTGACATTCTATTGATGTCATGATCAATCCCATATACATGAACGGAGGTGCTCGGGTTTATATAATGCACCAGCACTCAATTCATTTTATGGGATTTGCTAAAACTCACAATTTACTGCTGTAAAGAAGCAATTGGTAAATGTAAATAGATTAAATATTAAGATGACCTCCAAACTTGATGTCTGAATTGAATGTAAACTGTAAATATATAATTAGTGATAGATAAGATTTAGCATTTTAGTCGAATCATTGCAGATGAGCTTTTTTTGCTTTCTGCACATGAGGTCTGTCCATGTATAAGAGAGCTGATGTGTTTTTTTGTTTTGTTTTTTAACATAAGCAGATGTGTAGATACATATGCTTTATTTGTTCCTTGTGTTTAATCCGATATTGGTGCAGTATGAATGAAGTGTACAGGGACGAGTTCATAACGTGTCACTTGTTTTATACTTTATAGCCATAAACATGGGTTAAATCGTTTTGTACATCCTGCTTGGTGTATTAGCATCAATTAATCCTGTTCAGTTAAAAAAAAACTTTATTGGTGACTAAATGTCAGTATAGGATGTTAAAAATTTTTTTTTATTATTATTTTAAATGTAACCCTGTAACCATGTTACTAGAAATGACTATCCTTCTACTAATTATAGCCTCTATAGTGTGAAAACTAGGTTCAGGGAAGTGTGTGTTCGACTTGCCATGGTGTCACACTCTGGTGCTCTGACATAATCTGCTTGATGAGACTCTGTATCTGAACGTTTCTGATCTCTGAGGACATGTCCAGCTTCTGTGTATGTGTGTCCATCTGTAAGGCTTTCTGCATTGTTAGTGCTGGTATGTGGATTTAGTGCCCTATCAGACACTTTGCACAACACAGCAGGATTCCCAGGAAGCAAAATGTTCAGGAAATAGTCTTTTAAAATGGGATGCTATCATTAGCACATGGCAAGACATTTGTGCTGAGTGCTTGTAGCTACAGTATAAAAGTTAATTTACTGTGCTAAGAAAAAAAAAGACTTAAAGGGATAGTTCACCCAAAAATGAAAATTCGATGTTTATCTGCTTACCCCCGGGGCATCCAAGATGCAGGTGACTTTGTTTCTTCAGTAGAACACAAAAGAAGATTTTTAACTCCAGCCGTTGCAGTCTATCAGTCGTATAATGCATGGCAATGGTAACAAAATCTATGAGAGTAAATAAACATGCACAGACAAATCCAAATTAAACCCTGCGGCTCGTGACGACACATTGATGTCCTAAGACACGAAACGATCGGTTTGTGCGAGAAACCGAACAGTATTTATATCATTTTTTATCTCTAATACACCACTATGTCCAACTGCTTTGAGCGCGCGCACAGCATCCGGTGCGTGAGGTGTGTATACGCGCTCTGGCGTAGTTTACGTTAAAGGGTGTGTTGATATCCAGCCGAAGAGCAATCAACCATAACTTCAGGCGAGCAGGCTCAGAAGTTGGGAATACGTGGAAAGTCACCACTCCCGAATGAGTTCGCGCGAGAGAACGTAATCTTTTAGTTTTAAGTCGGTTTGAACAATCCGGATAAGCGCAAGTAAGTACCATTTTGATTAGCCGTCGTACCTACAATGACTGCACTGTGTAAACAATGAGTGACGTATACGCGCGAGAGAACACTTCCGGCGCTTGCGTAAACTACGCCAGAGCGCGTACACACCTGCATCTTGGAAGCCCCGGGGGTAAGCAGATAAACATCAAATTTTAATTTTTGGGTGAACTATCCCTTTAAAAAAACCTACTTGAAATGGCAAATTTATTGTGTTCTGACTTAGTACAGCCTGACTCACTAATAAAATTGCTTTCTCTTTCCCAGATGATAGAACAGAATAGAATAGAATAGAATAGAATTTTGGCCGAATGACTGATATCTTTTCATTTTACAGATATTTTATTTATTACATCAAAAACAGTATTTCTAAGCCTTTCCAGTGCTGTTCCTTGTTCTCAGCAAAGCAACTGCACAAAATCACAAGGTCAATTGCTAGACCCCTTTTCTGCCATCAAATGTATGGAGAGGTGAAAATTAAAACATTTACAACGGCAACCATAAATGGCTCTGAGCTATGCAAATGTGTGGCATGCATAAGTGGCAACGGCATTTTGGATAATTATTGCAATTGAATGCTGGGGGATTGGAGGATGCGATGCATCTTCTCCTGAGGAAATTAATCTCCCTGCACTCCATTTGAAGTGTCTTCTGGAAAAAAAAAGAGAGAAGCTTATCACCGGGGAAACATGCAGTCTTAATCACTTTTGGTCACACAGTGGCTTTTCTCTCTGTGTTTCTGTCTGTGTATCTCTCTCTCCCTTTCTGCAGGTCTTTGGTTTTGTCTCTGCCTCTGTAGTTTTTTTTTATTCCTGCACAGCTGTCCTCTTGATATTTGCCCTCTCTCATTCTCTTAAAAGCCATTATTTGTGATAATTAACCAATTATTGAGCTATTGAAATGAGATGACTCAGTGAGACCAGTGACACATATTAAAATATGCAAAATTATGTATTTTTGGATGAATATTTATTATATTATATTATAGTATATATTATATTATATTATATTTCTGAATTATTCTATTCTATTCTATTATATTATATTATAAAGACAAATACAATACAAATACTCCAAATATTCAATAATACACATTATAATTTGTTTACATAGGTAAGAAACCCTGAGAAAGATACATTAGTAAGCTTATGAAGACTTTATAAAGTCAGTTTATTTGAAAAGTGCTTTGACCGATAGGCAGAATTTCAACAGAGATGACAGACGACTGAGAGACTGAGCAGACCACTGTGATTCACTGAGGTAAAGCTGACTGACAGGAGGTAGGATGTTTTACAGATTCATAGAAGAAAGGTTGGTTGATTACATGGAGATGTCTGTCAGTTCACTGGAAAGGTTGACTGACTGTGGGCAGATGTGCTTTGGCTGCCTGTGTGCAGATGTGCAGAAATTCATCTGTGAAAGGTTGGCTGTCTCTCCGTTTTTCGATCTTGAGTCTGCAATCGTATGAGGTGCCTGTTTCATGACCCACCTTTTTGTCACATGGATAAGACACAACAGCGGAAAGACTGAAGAGCTAAACCAAATTGTGACATAATGTCCAATAAAATATAACAAATAGTAGTATTACAGCTGGAAAACTATAAAATCTTCTGGTAAAATCATAGAATAACCAGTTCTTTTACATGATTTGTGATCGGTTTATGACAAAAGCCAGAGCTACCAGTGTCAACACATAAGCTCCAACCTAGATGAATATAAACAAACTCAAACACACACACACACACATACACACACATTCAAATATACAGTCGGATCGCATCCTAGTCGGGTGGCCGAGTCTGACTAACCGCTGTGACAGTCACCTCAGGGCAGGGGGAGGGGCTTTGGCATATCATGTGACCAAGTAGCCATGGAAACTCCATAGGGAGACAGCAACCGAGGAAAAGAAGGGGGGACAGTGTTTTAAAAATAAAATGAGATGTTATGCCTAATTATGATCAGTGAAGCATACAAAGAGCACCCAGATACACACTGGCTGCTACAGGCCTGAGCGCATTGTAAAGACGGATAATGAGCTCTGGGACCATCCAATGAGTGTTCTACTCATTTCAACACAGATTATTTCATAAAACACTACTTGCAGTTTGCAAGAACATCTGGGAGCTGGAAATTTTCTTCCAGTGATGTACACACTCATAAAATAAAGGATCCAAAAGGGGGGTTTCATAGAGATGTACTAGAATAACCATTTTTGGTTCCTCAAAGAACCTTTTCTTTATAGGTTGAAGAATATTTCAATAATCTGAAGAATCTTTCCCACTATAAAGATCCTTTTGTGCAATGGTACATGAATGTTAGAAGTTCTTCATCAAACCATCAATGCCAATAAGGAAAAGACACTTGTGTTGAAAATGGTCGGAAAGACATTTGTGTTCCTTTTATAGACTTATTTAGATCCCTTACATATAGTATGCATTCATCAGGTTATCTGGTTAACGCTAAATCACTGTTGTTAAACCAGTCTGACATCTTGAAAGAAGTGACTGTTACTTCTGTGAGGGAGCATGGGATATTTTTATTCCCACCACATACTGGGAATCACTGGAATGAAGCGTGGCATGAATGCAGCGGTTGGGGGATGGAAAGGTTGGCAGCATTTTTATGCGTGTGTCTATATATATGTCTGTGTGTGTGTGTGTGCATTCAGCAGCATTTAGTCACCTACCAGAAACATTCAGGAAGTGCTCTGCTGTCTGAGAGAGATGCTGAAGTGTTCAATACAGGATGAAGTGGAGAGGTACACAGATGCATAGCTCTTGAGCGTGTGTTGTGTGTGTGTGTGTGATCACCCGTGGGTAAGGGATGAGTGGATGCTATAATCTGATTGATTTATCTGACTGATTTATGACAAAATCATTTTAAATGTAGTGTAAATAGGATGACATTGCCCTTTAGAGTTAATCTGTTCTGCAGTACTCTATCAGCTGCTGTAGTAACTTTTCCAGTTTTTCCTTTCTCCTTTCCTATAAGATCCATGGTGCAGTGATGGTATCAGATGGTGATAGTTATGGTAATAGTAACTTTGGAATAGTTACCCAGACAGCACACGTACATCTGCACTGTTTTTATGAGTGAGTCAGCAGTAAAGACTTTTATATTGAAAGAAACTGAAACAAGGTTGTAAACAAAGAAGTTATTTTTACTTTCAGCAACAGCTTGTAAGACGCAGCCAACAAATGCAGTGAGCAGCACTGTCATCGGAAATCACCCTTAACAGATGAAAGGACAAGTACGACAAAGATATCGCTTTCCTCAGCGGAAATTCAAACTAATGTTTTATTGTGAATATGAGATTGAGCTGAAGAATGAATGCTGTATCAGATGTAGGTAATCACACTCGCTCAGTCCATCTCTCTCTCATAATATTTGACTCTACATAATACAGTGAGCTATTAATACAGTAATACAATAAGCTTTCAAAGAAGCAACTCAACGTTCCTTCTTTACTAGTTCTAAAGTGACGTTTTCTAATTAACGGAGGTTTGGGCTCAGCTGTTACTGTCAAACTGAGATTTGAATCCATGGCGGAAGGAAGTAGTTCCACACAAAAGAGGGTTTTTAAAGACACTCCGTTGTTGTCTCTTTTTTATTTACACACTTGTGCCGTCAAACTGTTGTATAAATGCAATATCACACTCGTAGCTGTGCGATATGGCTGTATATCAGCACGCTGTGATTACCTACAGCCGAATCACAGCCTTGCTGACATACAGCCATATCGCACTGCTACTCATGTGATATTGCTCATATATTCTAAGTTGTTCATTAATTTAAACACCAGTAGGGCTGTAAAATCAATCATAAGATCAGTCAAAATACTTCTAAAATATCTTGGGCCCTCTGTTTTTCTTTTCCCTTCATCACGTCCCACCCGTCTCTCTCGCTCTCTGTCACTCATTCAGAATAGCTGTGTGTCTGTGAAGGCAGTGGGTCTGTGTTGGTGTAATCTTCTCCCCCTCTCCTCCTCTCTGTGCTCTTCATCCTTCCCCTGCAGAGCACAGCTGGGAAAGCTTGATAAACAAGCCATGGCATCGTAACACTCACCCGCTCGTAGTCACACCAGTGTGCGCATGTGAGAAAGAGTGAGACCGATAGAAACTGAGAGTGGAGGGATAGAGAGGAGAATGCAGCTGTAACGGATGAGAGGAGAGGGGGTGGGTCTCCAGAGCTTGACGTGAGTGTGTTTGGGGTATGTGTGCATGTGTGCTTGTTTGTTTGGGCAAGCGTGTGCTCATTCATGTGAGAGTTGTGAGAGTGTGCATCTAGTGCAGTGGTGTGAGCCTCACTGGCTCACACTATTATGCCACACATGTTCACACACATGTTGGACACTTTGACTTCTGTTGTTTCATACTGACACTAGTGGCATAATGTTGTGTACCACAAAAATAATAATAATAAAAATAAAATGTGGGTTACAGTGGAAGTGAATGGGGGTCAATCTGTAAACCAATGCTATTTTAGGATTATTTATAGGATATAATGGTAAAATAAAATATATATAATGTAATAAAATATTTTGAATTAGCTTATATTTTTATTTTTAGTTTAATATGACTTTCTTTCTTCTGCATGACACAAACAAAGTTTCTTTTTTTTGAGGTCCATACTAAGTCAATGGTCACCAAAACTGTTTGGTTACCAACATTCTTAAAAATATCTTCTTTTTGTGTTCCGCAGAAGTAAAAAAGTCATACAGGTATGGAATGACATGAGGGTGAGAAAATGATGGCAGAGTTTTCATTTTTGGGTGAACCGTCCCTTTAAGTTTTTGTAATTTAAGTTTTTTTTTTTAGCTTTTATTTATATTTATTTAGATTTTAGTCATTTCAAAATTATCCCACAAATGCTGTTGATTAAGCTTAACCCTTATTAAGACCCTATTAATTCACACATTTGGTACCCCACAATTTAGGCAAAACCTGACCCACATACGCACACACACACACACACACACACACACCAAAAGTGAGCCACATTAGGATAACTTCCTCTGCTTTAATTACTGCAGATGAGATAAGTGAGTAAGTGGCAGTAGCTTAAGCAGGAACAGATTACAGCATCATCATTGTGACTCACCTGCCCCTTCTGGGTCTTGACTGGGTCCCACAAATCCAAATTATCTGTAGTACAATCGCTGTAGTACAGTTATGTGAACAGTCCACACTTATTGACTTGGTATTTTGAGTATAATTTACCAAAATTATTTGGCAAGTTATTTCTAAGCAACAGTAAGAATGAACTGTAGTGAAAATCCCCTACAAATGTATCACTGTGACTGTGTAATTGCTCATTCAAAGCGTTTTATTTGAGGCTCATCTTTGTGCTGCCACCAGATGGCGCTAATTGCTTCATTTTCATTTCAAGTTATCACATCCAATTACGTAATCATCCTCTTACATATACAGTCCAGTCTAAATGGCAGAAAGACAAAAAGGTCGAATACTAGTTACGAAATAGCTTGTTTTCCTAGAAATTTTAATGTTATGTTAATTATTACAGCGTTCAAGTTTAAATCGTCTTATGATAGTGCTGTTAGGCTACATTAAATAAATATTACTTTGTTGCTTAGAATAGAAATGGTTTAAATGTTATTGTCTCTTAAAATGTTACAGCGTGAGTTCAAAGCCATCCAAATGCACTGATACTGTTTATTATTTATTTTATTATCATTTTTTATGTTCTCAGTGCATGTTTATGATGGAAGTTCTATTTACAGGCTAGTATTTCCTAACTAAAACAGACGAGGGCAGCAGAGGGGCTCATTTGAAGCGGCCTAAAAGAAATGACAATGTCAGAATAGCAAAAAAAAAAAAGTAAGTTCTCAAATCATTTCTGTTGTGGTATCTGTATTCGACATTCATTAATGTCTAATGTGTGTGAATGTGTCTAGCTTGTTTATTTTATGTTTATTTTATTCAGATTTTTTATTTGTTTTAATTTAGTTAAATGTGTTGGTTTATTTAAAAAAAAGATTAATATAAAATCAATAAAAAATATTTTTTATTAATTTAAGTTTATTTAGTTTTAGTTATTTACCACTTCAAGTTAAACTAAATGAAACTGAGAAATGCCTTGATAATTAGCTGAAATAAAATAAAACGTTGTTTATCTTTTATTTTATTTCACTTAATGTTTATTTTGAATAACAAACATATTTTATTTATTTATTTAGTTTACTTTAATAACACTGCTCCAAACCTGTATGATTCTTTTTCTTTCAGGCTTCAACATGAATCAGAATGTCTCGTTTCTGTACAACAAAATAGTGACTGGGGTGCTCAGGTTTCAAAAACAGCAAAAAAAGTACCATAAAAGTAATCCATATGACACACCGTATGACCCATTCAACCTGTTTTACACTGCTTAGACACAGAGCTGTAGCCCCTTTCTAGTGGCCTCCATTACAGTGAGCTCAATGTCGAAGCCACATTCAAAACAAATTAGTTCTCCGATGACCATCAGTGCGCTGTCGATACAGGGCCACTTCTTCTGCCGTGCTCTACCGATTCACATAAATGAGATATTGGATTCTCTGAGTCTCTCAGGCTAAGACCACTGGGTTTAAATAAATACTTCCCTCTGTAACTCAATACTAACCACAGGAGAAATTAATTTCAAGCAAGGTTTCAAAGGGCTTTTCCTACACTCAGCTGTGAAATATGAAGGCTGTGTGATTCCAAAGCTCCAGCAATAAAACACCAGCCAAGCTCTACTGTGATTTCAGGCAACAATATTGCATTCATATTTTTTTAAAGATTTTCTTCAGTTAGAGGCACTTTTGACTAATTGAAATCATGAAAAAGGAGACATTCAAATTATTTTTTAAATAAAACATGTATTACATGTGCTGGAATAAAGATATGATAAACATGGTTTTATTGGGATGTTTGCTATTGTGTTATATAATGGAAATGATGTGTCATAATAATGATATTTTGTAGTATTAAGAATTTTATTTAAAAAAAGTGATTCTTTCTTCTTCTTTTAATTCAGTTAAATTCATTTAAATGTAATTTACTAGTTGTGTTAGCAAGTCCAACAATTTTTAGTCCATAAACTGGAAAAAATGTAATTACCAATAATGATAATAAAAGTTCATAGGGGACAAAAATGCAAAGTAGAATTTTCCTGATTTAGTAAAAAATTGTAAAAGATTTTAAGACAAAATTTATTATGGAGAAGTAAAAAGCCTGGGTTGGGGGCTAAATCTAATTTTTGGAAAAAAATTATATTTAATATTTTCTTTTTAATGTTTAAAACTATTATAATCTACCATGTAAAACAACATTCATTCATTCATTTTTAAAGTCATCCAAAGAGACGGAAATCTTTCTAAATGAAGAATCATCCAATTATCCATAGAATCATCCATATCCATAAATACATACATGAAAAAAATAAACAAAGTGTGAAAAAGAGGAAGGAATGAAGAATGACAGAGTTTGATGGAGTCATTCAGTGCAGTGTGTTAATGTCATAGATCACTCTAGTGGCCTCTCATTCTAATCAAACGCTACTGTAATATAGCTCTGTCATGTAACATTTGTATCACTCCACAAACCATCAGACAGTTTTTTGTCCATAATGATTTACTGTACACTACATAACAGCAGGTAGTTTTATATCCATTCCGGCATGTAGCATCTCTCCCACTGGGAGGATTTTCTGTATCCCTGCAATACATTTCAATGACATGGATCATTGTCAGCGAAGTTAGTGCAGCGCTCAGCCTGTCCTGTTGCTTTCTGGGAGTATGTGTGAGTCTGGATATCTGTGCCTGTGTGCGAGAGTCAAGTAAGTATCTGAAGTTGTTTGACAGCCCTGGTTCTGGTGCAGCTCAAGTTTCAGTGAGGCTGAATGATCGACACATCAATAAGGGATTGTGGGAGCTCTTCGCAGTGAAACTGTGGCGTAGGTGGCTTTGAAGATGCACATGTATCTTTATGAGTTCTTCATTGAAATGCATTTGTTACCATTGATCTGAGATGAGTTATCCTGATATACTGTAAGTCACAAACAGTACAGAAAAATGTGGACACCCTAAATCTAATGTTTGTTTGTTCTGTTCATTATATATACCCCCGGTTTCACAGACCAGGCTTAAGCTCCCAGACTAAAACGCATGTCTGGGCTGTTTTAACTGAAAGAAACTTGCACTGACTGATCTTAAAATCTGTCAGTGCCATTGATTTGTCTCAAGATGCACATCAGTAGTGTTTTTATCAAAGGCACATTTATAAAAGCTACTTAAATGTCCTAATTGAACTATGGCCTAATCCTGGTTTAACCTAAACCCTGTCTGTGAAACCAGGCCTTAAAGCATGTCCTAAATAATATTGCAGGTTTTAGGTTCACTTAATGCGTTTCATAAAGGGTGTTTACATAGGACTGTGTTTGTGGCACATTGCTTTAAAGAGGATGAATTTTAAAGATGCAACTTTTCAGATTGAGTTTTAGTGTGCAAACTGTCAGCTAACGCACCACTAAAATAATCAGAAATAGAAAAAGCGGTAGGGAATAATCTAGATTAACTAGTCGACTTCTCTAGATGACTAGATGATTGTAGGATTTCTTTTGTGTTTCTTTTTATATACATATATTTTATTTTAAAACATGTTTTACTTTTTTATTTTTTTTTAAATTGTACATTATTTTATTTTACAGCAATTCTAGGACTAGGAAAAAATTAAAGCATTTTACATAATGATTGCAATAGAAATGACCTGAAAAGAATGTCACAGAACATTAGGTTTCATTGTTTTTTGGATAGACACCAGAACTTATTATTAGGTTTTACCCACAACCTATCAAATTTTTATGTAGTAGAGAATCTGAGTTTCTCTAGGGATTTGAAGACCTATATAGTAAGTCACAGGCACATAATATTTGGTACCTACAACTTTTACCTTACAAGAAGGTCTTCTATTTCTGTGGAAGCTCTTCATCTTAAAATTGAAGTGAGGCATTCCCCAAACCCCAGGTCACTCACAGCCTCCACTGAAGCATGACACAGTTTCTGTTTGACACAGTTTGACGTCGTCACATTACTCTGTGCGGGTTAGAAACTATGAAGACTGAAGATATTCTGGTAGGGAAAGACAAATAGGGGACATCTCTCCTCATTACCAGCTCAACAGGTGCTATGCACATATGGGTCGCTGAGAGAGAAGCATCTTTTCTACTGGCTGTCGAGCTCCCACGCACTGCTCACCTGTTTCCCATGGGTTTCTCACACCTGTCCATTAGATTCAGCTAAAGTGGAATGTGATTCTACTGCTGTCAGACACACTTTCATTTGATTGCATCAGCACAGGTTTGGACTCCTTGTGGTGAGCGGATAAATCCGTCACAATAGGATCTCATCTGACTGGATGCTAAGTGGAGACTGAAGGCCACACTGGGGAGTCCTTAGACTTAAAACTTGTTGAACTCTTTAAGGGAAAATAAAGGGAATACAATTTTCCTTTAACTTTTATGAAAACATACAGCAGCTTTCAGAACTTAAGTGATCTTCCTGCCCAGTGAAAACAGCATTTATTGAACATAAATGTATAAGTGTATAAGTTCATTTATTTTTATTTTTTACACACACATTAATAAATACATTATTTTAATTAATACGTTTTTAATCTAATGAACCTATAACTAAAGCAATAAAATAAAATATAAAAAATACTAAAATAACCTAACACAAAATAAACTAAAACTAAAAGCTAAAAAGAACTATAGAGGCTAATAAAAAAATAATAAAAATAACAGAAACACACAGCAATTTTAATAAAACTTTAACTATTTAAAATGAAAACAGACAATATAAAAACAGAATCTAATTCAAACTGAAATACTAACAAAAACAGTATGTTAGTGATACTAAAATAACACTGCCTTAAAGCTTGCGAAATACCTCATCTTATGGAAAGTTCATAATAATGTGTGAAATTCAGCACCAGTTCTGTTATTTTGAGATGTTCTAATGCACATCATGAGATTCTAATTATTTTTCCATTACCTAGACATAAGCTTCATTGTTAAGGGGTGTAGCTTTTCCAAGTTACTTTGGCATGATGGGTGAGCAGGCATTTTGTGGTTAGCCTTGAGAAGGCAGCTTTTTTTATATTTTTTTGTTGTTGTTGTTGCTATAATGACAGGCCAGTGCTGGTAATTAATCATGTTGTTTATTAGCAGAGCTGGCATTTTCCATACATCTGAAATAAGCATCTACATGACATTGACAAACTATTATCTGCATGTCATCTAACAGCTTCATAACATGCAAAGCACATTTTTACAGTTTACCCTTAAAGATAAAAGTGCATGTGCACAACTTTTTGGAGGGACACACTTAACCCTCCCTCACTAATTTAAAACAGAAATATTCTTATATAATTGTTGATATTATCAAACTGTGATTGAAAAACTCCTGCATAACAGGATGGATATAACAAATTAACTGGAAAAAAAAAACATTTGGGAAAGTGCAAGATTAACTGAACATTTAAACAAAATAATTTTCACTATATTACCATGATTTTCTTTTAAGACATTTCTGGGAAATAAACCTATGTAAAATCTACGTAGCAAATCTATGTAGCCGAGACTGTGTTGGTGATTGTTATACATGATAAAAATCGATATATGGACTGTAAAATGATTTACTTTCTTAAACAATTATTTATTTGTTAAACATTGGTATCTTTTATCATTGATATTCCCACCATTGCAGTGATTTTGCTATGGTTAAGGGGGTTTTAGACACTATGGTTTAATATTAATTGTTTTAATCCATTAACATGCTAATTGTTTGATATAAAACAGTGTATGCACATATCAAGCCTTCCTTTTGTTATTTGCATGTCAAAATCACTGTGGTCACAGTGATCTCTCTCATTTAAATGCAAAAGTATGACACATGACTTCATTGTGAAGTGATTTGAAGTTGGGGAGACCCTCTGTGTTCAGGCATGTGTGTTTGTGACTGTAGAGCAGCCCCCCATCCTCCGAGCAAAAGAGGGAGTGCAGGGTTATACTTAGAGAGCCACACAGAAGCACCAGCCCTCTCCTGAGCTCACATTCCCCCCTTCACCATCTACACAATAAGACAAGCAGACAGAGCAGAGAGAAACGAGGACAAGATACATCTAATATGTTCTGAAGCTGGATATCTCTTTTGCTTTTAAATGTGTATGGTCATATTTGCTCCGGTAAGTCCTTGCTTCAGAATCTCTGTATGTCTGGTAGCAGTCATCAGGTGGTACATAGTTATTTATTCATAGAGTTAAACTGACTTAATATTAATAATATTCTATGGTAGTTTTTGTTGTAAGATGTGGGATTTTTATGAGTTTTGTGGTGCAGTTTCTTCAACAGTAAGGCTCCAGATCTCCCAACATCCCATTCATCAGAGACCTTTTAGGTGCTAACATTGCTCTCATCATTCGACTGAATCATTCGTAATTCCGAATGAGTGAAATGTCTATTTCTGTAAGCTTATGAATGAGTGATTAATTATTTACGATCAATGAAATGTGGTGCAAAAAGGCGATTTGGTTTCCAGTTTTTTTCACACAGTAGATGTTTAGAGGTCGTTGGACTCACACTGTATCTATGCCATTGTGAGCTTTTTTAGGCTTACTAGAAACTGAAAAAAAACATGAATTTCTATAGTTGAATAGATTGTAGTGATCAGGTTGAGGAGATTTACTGGATATCTATCTTTATGTTACATGGTACCCCAAATATACTTTTAAAGTAATAGGCTAGACTGTAAAACTATGAAAAAAATAGACTGATAGAGGACTTAATGTGAAAAAGGTGGGCAGGCTTAGTAGTCCAAAATGTATATATATAATGTACTCCATTCCAGAAGAGCTTCTGAAGTCTGAGAAATTGGCCCTTACATTTAGTTTTTTCAACATTTTCTGAGCTGATTTTGTCTTAATCTGTGAAATGTATTTAAGTATGGTATATATTTTATACACTACCATTCAAATGGTACTAAGAAAAGGCTGCATGTATTTGATATAAAAATACAGTAAAAACAGTGATATTGTGAAAAAAAGATTACAATTTGAAATATCTCTTTACTATTTTAAAGTGTAATTTATGTAATGGCAAAACTGAGATTTTTTTTGTGTGTGAACTTCAGCATCATTACTCCAGTCTTTAGTGTCATATGATCCTTCAGAAATCATTTTAATATGCTGATTTGATGCCCAAGAAACATTCCTTATTATAACAATGTTGAAAGCAATTCTGTGCTTATTATTATTTTTGTGGAAACTGATACACTTTTCCAGAATTCAAGGACAGCATTTATTTGAAACAGAAAACTTTTGTGACATTATAAATGACTGTTTGTTTGAGTGCCCTGACATAGAAACAACCAGTGGAGTTTGCAGGACCGCCTGTTTGGCTGACCAGTGACAGATGTGCAGAGTATTTGAGATGGTCCTCACTGCAGAACACAAGATCCAGGGGGTGTGGTTGGATCCAGATCCAACCCCTCCCACCTTACATATACTTAAACCTACCCGTCTCCCTGATCCCTAAACCCACCCATCTACCCATCTCCACCCCTAAACCTACCAATCTCCACCCCCTAGATGTGGATCCAACCCCGTCCCCTGGATCTTTGTTCTGCAGTGAGGGGCTACTGGAGTATTTGAGGAAACCTGTCTGAAAACAGATGTTAGTAGTGGAGATAAATTACACATTTCACTTTTAAGGAAAAAAGTTTGTATTCCGGTTCTTCTTTTTTATTATTATTGCATTGACTGACACTGTCATTGCATCATTGATGTCTTTTTGCCACAGAATTCTTTGAACACTATTACAAAAAATAAAAAATAAAACTGAATTTTGAGTGCTATCTCGATGTGCACTTTCGTTCCTTCACATTATGCTCTCTGTCTTGAATTTTGAATATAGTCTCATCATTTATTTTTTTCTGGCTTTCAGTCTTGCATATCTGCAGAATGACTTGAAGGGGCCTATATGGGTTCACTGAGATGTATTACCTCCTACAGAAAGCCCATTCTCATATCAGTATCACAGAAATGTTTAGCTCTCAGACATCTTGAGCATGTGCTTAATAAGACTTCACAATAGATCCGTGGCCTAAATAAAAAGGGATAATGGACATATAAAGAGAAAAATAGTGAGAAGGAATGGGACAGAGGCAGGGTTTATAGAGGTATCAGGAGAGGTTGTGTAAAATAGATAAATGTTAAAAACAAGATAGAGGAGACACAGAGAGACAGAGAACACCTCTTGGTGGTTGTGATCACTATTATGAAAGCTGTTCAGGCATCATAGTTTCACTCAAGTGTTCGCAAACATCCTTTGCATCCTTTGCTTGACACCTCCGAATGAGAATTCATCACTTGTTTACTGTGGCTCGGACTTAATTGAAATTGTTCAGTTTCACATTACTGCAGCTAATCCAGTTTCTAAATAAAACAGTCGTCGTTGGCAATTCAAATGGTCCCTTTAAGCACTTTTTCTCATTTTACAGTCAACATGGAACTTTTGTAATCTAATGAATATTTAAATGGACATTCAAAAGGAAAAAATATGACAGAACTTGATTTTATTTATCAGGAATTGATAAGGAGTAGTGGTTTCATGAGGGGAGCGCTTGGTGACGTCAATTTAGGTCGATGCAGTTATTACAAAAACATTTTTTCTTGTTATGAGACATATTAAAGTAATATTCAATTCAATTCAAGTTTATTTGTACAGCGCTTTTCACGATACAAATCATTGCAAAGCAACTTTACAGCAAATTAAGTTTCTACAATATTTAGTGGTAGCTTATCAGTGGTGACTGTCAGTTAATGTACATATGGCAGAAATGTAAGGAAAAATCAATTAAAGACGTAATCAAACAGACGATGAACACTATTAACAGCAATTATTATATGATGCAATCAAACTTATAGCAAAATGTGGTAGTTCTGTATGTTGTTTCAGGGTTGGCGGTCCTCTGAGGGGTTGGCATCATCAGCTCAGGTGTTCTGGATCCAGACTGAAGCTTGTGTAAATCCTAGTTACCACGGGATGTCAATCCCGTGGCAAAAACAGAGAATCAAATAGAGACATAATTAGCGTAGCTGCTGTTCCAACCAAGCAAAATTGATTTGTTTAACACAAACTAAAGAATAATAATGTGCATTTGATCAGATATAACTGCAGTACAAGATTATGAGATGCATTATTTGAATGCTTGGCCAGACACAACCTTTTCTAAAATTTTAGACATAAAAGTAATATCAAAAAAATTATATCACACGAGAAAGAGTTCGTCATCTCAAAATTTGTTTCAAGCCTCTGTTAAGTTAAAACTATAGCAACAATGGTAGGCTATGAGAGAATATTGATGAATATGTTAGATTCCTGATGTGAGATTCCTTAACTGTTCAGTAAACAAGTTAATAATTAATAATAATTTACATTTTACACACAGTATTTTCACATTAGAACGGACGCGGCCATTTGTAAATTTGTCTGGCTTCCGGTGTCATTGCTTCCAGTTATTTTAAGCTGTACAAAACTGCTCGTTGTGCTGCTTGAAACTGCAAAATGGAATTTTTTCACCATATTATTTTCATTTATTGTCTTAATTATAAACAAACTGGTTTTACTGTTTACTGCACTTTGATATTCTTCTCGTTGTTTCTCTACAGCGGCTAATGATGAACAGGAAGTCTCGCACATTCACAGAAAACGACTTACTTCCGTGTTGAAAATAAGGTGGATTGATAGTTTCGAAAGTGGTTCCAAACAAAGTCAGTGCACATGAAGGTTACAACACACAGAAGTGGTGTTTCTTTAAAATGAATCAGAACAAATCGCTTTAGTGCGTGACTCCATGATTCACTCAAATACAGAATGAATCATTGGTTTTGAAAGAATCGGTTGAATGAATTGAATTAACCGACGAACGACTCACTTGTAAAGATAGTCACTTGGCGACACCTACTGGCGTAATAATGTAACCCGCAGAAACCAACATTTTTCACAAATTAATATAAATTTTCATAAATTGATGAGAAACAAAAATGTCACAATTCTTACAAATAATAACAGTTGTGCATGTTATATCCCCTCAGCTTTTTGCCATCTTTGCATTTGCAACATGTGGAGGCTACTCTGGGCAACTGCGGGTTAGTGTGGACTGCATCAACAAGTCCGACAGCAACCTCAGTATTGCCATCAACTTTGCTTACCCATTCAGGTAAGGCTAATTTAAAGCACCCCTGCATATTCTCTGCAGAGCAATAGAGAGAGAAAATGACCTGGCTTTAATTCAATACTCTAATACGCAGGAGCATTTGATTATGTGGTAATGGTTTTATCTTTATATTCTCTATGTGTGCTGTCAGTTACAAGATTGTCTCTTGGTGAGCAAGAGACAATCTTGTTTTAAACAAGACAGCATTAGAGCTTTTTTTTTTTAATTAGTTGATTGTGCTAATTGGGCAGATGTTCGGGTTCAGCATAATACTAAGATATTGTTTCATTCACCATAGCTTCATACACGTCAAAGTTGATGATATACACCTCTGTTGCTATGTCTGACATTCTGTCCTGATCTATATTTATTGGTACATTATTTATATATACATACATACAGGGCCGTTTCTAGCCAATTTGACGCCCTAGGCGAAATCCCTATTGCCCTATTATATCCCTAATATAATCCCTATTATATATATATATATATATAATTCTTTTCAGACACCAGTTGCTTGTCACATTCAAATTGGTTGTCATAGTAACGACACTAATTTGTGGAGACTCAGTGCATTGAGTTCCATAAATCTGAATGCATTATTTGTAAATTGACTGTTAAGATAAACATTTTGCACAATTTAGTATCTGTAATATCATTGTGTTGCCACTAGATGCCTGTATAGCCCTATGTAACAATCCCTAGTGGCTAAGACATTGCACATAATTTACACATAAATCACACATAAATTAATTTTATTACATTTTGATTTGGATACTATATACTATACTACTACATATTGTTTAGATATTATCAAGGCTACTTTTTTGTCTTTATCTGTTTATTGTTCAATTTTTTTGTTGTCGTTTCTTGAAACATTGATTTAAAGTGTCAGTTATTGCATTATTATTTCAGTCAAACCTATTAAAACCCCTTTGTTACCCCAAACTACATATAAAAGCTTTATCAGTGGCATAAAAGTAACCAATGCAGCTACTTAATCATTTGCTACTCGTAAACGCGTTAACGTCCCCTTTAAATAACGTGACGCTCTGCCCTCTATGACGCTGCTCCCATTAAGCGCTGTTGGAAGTGAATGAATTGATTCAGCATTTCGACACCTCCGTAAGGATGCATTTAACTCGACAAAGCGGTCTAATAAAGGATGTATTGATCTCGTGAATTAGCGAATTTTACTATACAAATATTTTTTAATTGGATGTTAAAGTTTATATGGGAATATTACATGACAATCTGATCCTTTAACAATGCATTGGCGCAAAAAACGCACACCTTTTGGACAAATCTGCCACAAATATTTGGACAAATGAGCCACAAAAGTGCCACAAATACTGCCTAAACAAAATACTGATTTTGTGCACTTTATTTACTGTACCAATATTTTAAATTGGCCTTTGAACTTAGCTTTATTGCATGGCAAAAAAAAAGTGTTACCTTGCCAAAGCACTGACAGAGCCCACTGATCTAATGGCGTTGTTGAGCGCTCCAAATGCAAACTTTGCATGCAACAATCAGGCAGCAATTGACAGCACTCTGATCTAGTGGCATACAGGCATCGTCAGATTGACAGTACTCTAGCCCAATAATGTTGGGGGATCCAGTGGGGGCGGCAGTCATATTTCAGGGTGACCGTGCCACTCTTTATCACAACCCTGCTAAAAGTGCCAGTACGTGCGCTCATTGGCGCCCCTTCAGCTGGTGGCGCCCTAGGCGACCGCCTAGCTCGCCTATGCCTAGAAACGGCCCTGCATACATACATACATACATACATACATACATGTAATGTAAATGGGTCTAAAATGGGTGATAACGAATGTATTGTTTAAATAATACTTTCATTCTAATTTATTTCAATTTTTAATTATTTAAAATTATTCTGTAGGGTTTTTTAAACAAATAATTAAAATTACATTTAAAACAAAGTTTTATTTTATTTTTATATTGTGATGTTTTGTATGCAGTATACATAGAGTTATTAAATAAAAAAGGAGAAAATACTGAATCAGTTCATGTAGTGAATCAGTGAGCCTAAGTGGTTCATTCAGTGTTTTCACGACCTAAGCCATATCTTCTTCCATTTCAAGTATCTCACAATATTCTTTTACAGTTCTGTTTTAAATATACATTTTATTCAGCAATTTCAGAGATGAGAAATTCTGTTGGAGAGACAGAAACACACTCACTCATCTGTGCTCAATAAATGAATTGGCTGACACATACACTAGAATCACACATCAGGTCTGTCTCCATTGTTATCCATTGTGGTAATAGAATTACATACAGTCATATGCTGTCAATTTAAAGTACAGAAGACAATAGAGTTCTGCAATGAGTCACCACTATAATTCTGCATAGATTGGAAATGTTTTTGACAGACTGGAATTCTTTTTTAGTCTCAAATACTATGTGTCCAAGTTGCTGCTGTTGTTGTTGTTGTTTTGCCCTAAAAGGTCAAGAACACACACACACACAAGATGCCCACAACAATGATGCTTTGAAGTAGCCCTCAGGTCTCACTGTATTCACTAGAGCTGAGCTTCAACTTCATAGTTATCAAAGAAGGACAAGGCAGAAATAGACAGGAACTAAAGTAACCTTATGATAGAAACGAAATATCTTACTATCCAGTGTTCTTCTCCTTTAACGTTATGCTAGACTGATGCTGACACTATAGAATAGCTTACCTATCTGTAAATTGTATAAAAAAGTATGACGTTTTTGTGCCTTACATGAAACAGGTTGAACCGGGTGGAATTTGACGTGCCGATGTGTGAGGGAAGGAGGCAAGAGCGGCTTTACCTGATTGGAGACTTTTCCTCCTCTGCCGAGTTCTTCGTCACCATTGCTGTGTTTTCCTTTCTGTACTCCCTGCTGGCCACTGTGGTCTACATCTTTTTCCAGAACAAGTACAGCGAAAACAACCGTGGACCTCTCATTGTGAGCCCTGGTGTTATTTTAGACAAGCTAAATGCTTGAATCTTTGTGGACTGTCAAAGCCTCGCAATTAGAGAAGATGAGCGATTTATACTGTAAAACACCCACATTAAATGTAGTCCTACTTAGCATACAGTAATTCATCCTTGCATGCAAATCATTGTAGTTGAGTGTAGAGCTGAAGTGTGTAATTCTTTTAATGTTAAAAAAAGTTCTTCTTCATATTAGCAACCGAATTTGACCAGAAATACACGTGACACATGTACATCTTGATGCTCTGCAGGACTTCATAGTGACGGTGGTGTTCTCATTTATGTGGCTGGTGAGCTCATCTGCCTGGGCAAAAGGTCTTTCAGATGTAAAGGCGGCAACTGATCCAGATGAGGTGGTTCTGCTCATGTCTGCATGTAAGGTGCAGACCAACAAGTGCAGCTCAGTTTATGGACCCAGATGGTCTGGCCTGAACACATCTGTGGTAAGGCATGAGATACTCAGATTACACCAACCGAGCCACATACATTAGTTGTATTTCAGTGTCTAATCTTTAGTTTGCAACCCTTAATAATGATACGAAAAAAATCACATGCTGCATGTGATTTGACTAATTAAAAAAATATATATTTGGATTGATTTAATTTAAATGTGTTTAAGACTTGTATGTATTTTATTAGTTATTTTAAAATTAATACACTACCATTCAAATTTTGGGGCCAGTAAAACAATTTTGTAAAAAATGCTTTTGTATCAAGGATGCATTAAATTGATCAAAAGTGACAGTAAAGACCTTTACATTGTTACAAACAATTATATATAATATATATATATATATAAAAATTTCTTGAGAACCAAATCAGTGCAATGGAATGATTTCTATATTAAAATATATTAAAAACTTTAAATATTAAATGTAAATTGTAATTATAATATGCAATATTTAAATTTTAATCTTTAACACATTTAATAATTTAATACATTTTAATCATATTTAAATATTTAATATTTTGTACAACTGCTGAAGTTCTTCGATTTTATTCAAAAGGCTTTGGAATAAAACTATGTTCATCTTGTATTCATCAAGGCATTTTTTGCACAGGTATTCGGTTATTTGAACTTCGTGCTTTGGGCTGGAAACATCTGGTTTGTGTTTAAAGAGACTGGATGGCACAAGGGAGGTGCAGCAAGGTACCCTGCCTCATCCTCAGAAAAACAAGCCACGGCCTTCAACCAGCAGGTCTACAATCAGGGAAGCTTTGATCAATCAGGAGGTGCTTTTACTGGAACAGGGGATTTCGCCCAATCAGAGTACAGCCAGGTGGGAAATTATGGTGGGCCCATCTCCTACACCAATCAGTAACAACCTCTGCCTCTTTGTAATCCCCTAAAACAGGGGACCCATTTCTAAGGGCAAAGTTCAACACTGAGCACATGAGAAGAAGGAAAAGATTAGTTTAACAGATAGATTAAAATGCATCCTTTATTTCTGATCATATAAATAAATAAAGGCTTGTTTGTCCAGAATATTAATATGTTTTTTTAAAATGAATGACAGGGATCCTCAGATGTATGGTTTTTGACTTCACCTGTTTACTGAACAAAGGTCATTACATCCAAATGTGAAACTCAATGCAATAGTTCTAGCAGAGAACACTGCAAATCCATTGGTTTTAATGGAGATGGTGCTCCTGAAGGACAAGAAAAATGAAGAGTTTACAAAGGTGACATTACATCACTATGACCAAACGTTTTTAGAGACAGTCCATTTGTAATTTAAATAGTATTTCTGCTGAACCGACTCGTTCCACAACTTTAAAATGATTTTTATTTGTCAAATTCGAATTTGACGAATAATTTACTTCCAGAATGTGACATATTTGACATAATGGAGTCATAACGAATATGAAGTTGCTAAAACAATAGCTATTCAGTCACTGGCTAACACCATCCACTATTGATCAACACAGGAAAGTCATTTCAGAGGCAGAACAAATTATATCATTTTCATCAAAGGTTACAAAGACAAACCTTTTCAAACTGTTCTTTTAAATAACATTTACAGATTAATCATTCATAATAAGAGCATGAATGTGCATTAAGAAAGTAAATGCAGTCTGTTTTGATTTCATGTTGACTTTTAAAGGAATAGTTCAAGCAAAAACTCATCCTCGGGCCATCCAAGATGTTGATGAGTTTGTTTTTTTATCGGAACAGATTTGGAGAAATGTAGCATTATTTAGAAGTGAATGGGTGCCGTCACAATGAGAGTTCTAACAGCTGATAAAAACATCACATTAATCAACAAGTAATCCACACGACTTCAGTCCATAAATTAATGTCTTATGAAACGAAAAGCTGTGTGTTTGTAATAAACATATCCATCTTTTAGATGAATGTAACTTTAAACTGTTGCTTTGAGTCCTCTCTCCACCATACTGCTTTCTCCAGTGGAAAAGGTCATCTTGTCTAAATCAGGAAAGAAATATGCACAGATCAACCACCGTTTACAAGTGAAAATGATTCGAAACAAATATGTCGGTGGATTTTGATGTGAGAGGACAACAGGGGATGGACTTTTTCAAGTGTTATTATGGATTATGGACTGGTATTTTGGCCAGAAGCAATGCTTTAAAGTTAAAACAGCTCAATGATGGATTTATAACTTAAAACACATAGCTTTTCACTTTCCAAGATATTAATTAATGGACTTGAGTTGTGTGTATTACTTGTGGATTATTGTAATGTTTTTATCAGCTGTTTGACGGCTGACGGCACCCATTCATATACATTGGTGATTATGTGATGTAATGCTAAATTTCTTAAAATCTTTTCCGATCAAGAAACAGACTCATCTACATCTTGGATTGCCTGAGGGTGAGTAAGTTTTTTGGGTGACCTGTTCCTTTAAGTGTACCTGTCCTAATGGTAGGTGATGCAGGTGTTTGTAATTTACAGTATATAACAAGAGATTTCTGTTTTCATTTGTCAGTATAGATGTTAAATTACTGTTTGTCGGGTTTCCCCAGAATAATGTCATGCTAGTGCTCGTTGGCTTGGTGTTTGCACTACTGTGTTTCCACATTTATATGGCTCTTTAATGTTTGCACTGAATTGATGAACTGCATGAAGTTGTGCCATATTACCCTGGTTTAAGTTTGTGTATAAATTCTCTCCTCACTAACAGGGTCATATCATCTGTTCTGTGTCCTTTATTATGATCACAACGTGATTGAAATACAATCAATGCTTAATTATCATGCTTTCTTATGTGTTTTCTTCTTCCTCAACTGTTCCTTTTAAATGCATGAGGCTTTATTAACCACAAAGGCTATAGAGCAAGACAAAAAACAAACAAACAAATTTCAATACGTTAATGTTCTTGTTCTGATTGCTGTTGCATTTCAATGTGAATGGGTTTCTGTCTTGATATACAGTACTTGCATTTTCGATCAGTGGGTGTGAATGCTTTGATGCATTTTGTGCAAGGCAATAAAGATATTGTACATTCCTCTAGACTGAACGCACTGCAGTGTTTTCTGTTCTAGGAACCATTATCGTATTGATGAATCCTCAGTCCACAACAATGAATCAGCTGTTTCAATAATATTGAGTTATACAAAGGCTTTTTTTTTTTTTTACAAATTTGATGACTATCTGACTTCCATTAAATTAATAGACATCGTCAGTAATCAGATCTTAATTTATCAGGAGCAGGCAATTGCTCAGACAGTGCAGTATACAAGTCTCTCTGATATCTTATTTCTCATGGACCTTGCTTATATAAGATTTGTGATGACAGTTCTTATTTTTTTTTTTTCTAGCCAGGTTTATGTCTATACAGAAATTGACATTCGAAACTAAACCTATACTGAGAAATATTCACTGGATAAGAAATTTGACAACTTGCGACTGTACAGACTTCTATGAAAAATCCATGCATTCAGAATGAATAGATCCCTAGGTCGATAATTTTTTTTGTCAGGATCTATTAATTTATTCAAAAATATATTCAAAATTCAATTTATATATGCAATACATGATTTTATGATGAACATGTTTTTTTAAGTTCTTAATCAAATATATTTTTATATTTTGGGGGGTCAGAATGAAGTCAAAATATCAGGGTGATACAACTGTCTTGATATCATAGTGAATAAAAAGCCTCATTAAAAAGAAAGAAAATCTTGAAAAGAAATTGACTAGTTATTAATTAGTTATGCACAATATTTTATTATTATTTATTAGAAAAGAAAAACATTTAAGCACTGTGTGTATGTGTGTGTATCTGTGTGTGTATGTATATATATATATATATATATATATATACAATTAATAAAAATAAAAATATCAAGAATATCAGATGTGATGTGGTGTGACTCCCTTAGAACCAAATTATATTTATTGCTTAGAACTCTCCAGAAATAGATTTTTAAAATATTTTAGTGGACACTCTTATGTCAATGACCTTGCTATCAACTAGTAAAAAAGCGAAATGAGAAGTTTACTTGCCAAAGATGCAGGCTGCAACATTTCGAGCTCAGAAATGTGACTTATTCAGAGAGACAACTAAAGCTCAGGTACTTCACATAGTGTAATGTGAGTGTCATTTTTCATCAGACTGCCTTAGTGGGTGAATGGATCACCAATAGCGGACCATTCTGACCTAGTCCTGATCTAATGTTCTTGTGTAACAGCACATTGGTTTGACTTCTTTTCATCTACACCTCAGTGCCGTTACCATAGCAATGGAAAGATGTGTCACGGCATGTTATAGTCGCTCTCAGGGAGACGAGCTCTGTCTTTCACAAAAGGAAGAATAGGACTACCTGGAGTTGCATTTACTGGTAGAAAAGTAGACAGTGAAAGGAGAGAGTGTCTGCAGAAACACAGACACAAGATAGATTAGTTTTGTGACACCTGACCATTTCAATTACTTTAAAATAACCGTGACTAACTTGTGCAGCTTTAACACATTTCTATCAGCATATGTAGTTTATCTCACGATGCAAATGCAGATTTTCACATTGTGTCATCTAGTACTCTTGTGGCAGACATGGCTTTTTGTTTGCTTCTGTGTTCCTCAAGAGCAAATAACAGTGGTCGCTATTGACGGAGAATGACACTGACACTGTAAAATAAGGAAAAAGTATCCATGCAAACTTTGTTAATGAATAGTTCACCCAAAAATTTAAATTCTGGCATCATTTACTCACTCAAGTTGTTCCAAACATTTATGAATTTTGCTGAACACAAACGAAGATATTTTAAAGAATGTATAACCAAATAGTTGGTGGTCCTATTGTCAGTATTTTTTCCATACTACAGAAGTCATATGGGTCCAAAAAAACTGTAATGCAGCTTTTTACTTCACAAGATGTCAATTGATGGACTGGTGTTGTGTGGATTACTTTTGGATTATTGTGATGTTTTTAGCAGCTGTTTGGACTCTCATTCTGACGGCACCCATTCACTGCAGAGGGTCCATTGGTAAGTAAGTGATATAATGCTAAATTTCTCCAAATCTGTTCTAATGAACAAAAAAACTCATCTATCCATCTTAGATGGCCTGAGGGCAAGTCAATTTTCATTTTTGGGTAAACTATTTCTTTAACACTATCCAGCAGTCTGCATGGACTAAAGTCCATCAAGAGGAAATAATGGTCTCTATTGACCGAGAATGACACTGACACACAACCTTTTCTGATTGGCCCATTATCACTGAAGCCCTCGGCCAAACAACATCAAGCAAAGGCATTCCTCGTGACAATGAGAGTATGCTGGGAAGGTTTTGTTTACCCGAAGAGACAAAATTCTCCATGTTTATCTATCCAATCCGAGTCTGAGTCATCTGGCTCCCATGTGTCTTCCTGAGAGCTGATCTCCATTCCAAGGGGAATCTGGCTGTAGACGTTTTAAATCAGGAACCCAATTAAAAGCACTGCAACTGACTGCTGGGACTCCTCTAGATTATTCATAGGATGTGGCAGAATGCGTAATACTCTACTGTTCTTCACATCTCGCTGTGTGCACTCAGGGAAGCACATCTCAGCTGTAATTAGTCAGTGACAATAATCAGACATCATGCACAGGGGAAGCCTTTACCTGTGTTGAATAAACCGAATAAGGGAGATTTGGCTCTTACAGTGATACTGTGCAGACGAGTCAATATAGTGTCATATAGTGTTTTTTGTTAGATAAACAATGTAAGGATATGAAAACACAGAAATAGTCTTTGTCTGTTACAGATTTCTTTAACACAAACTCATGAATATTATTTTTGCAGTGTGACAATAATTCATATTTCTGTCCAGTGATTCTGGTGTTCATGGTATTAATGTCACAAAATGACTATCTTAATAACTGAATGATTAATTAAAACAGTGCCCTCTATAAAATAATAATAATAAATCCAGTTGAATCTGTTATTTTTCTCATTGATACTAAAAATATAAAACAAATACACAAATAAATTTAATTTGCATCCCTAACTAGCCTTATAACCCATTTATCTTGCCAGATTTTCTTAGATGCACCCAATATCAGTGATTTGGAAGGGTAAAAGCCATTATGATGATGCTGTATAACAGCTCTGAAGTGTTAATATGCCACATGTAACCTTGTTTGTTTAACCTTTAAAATACTCTGGTTTTGCTTAGACTCTTGAATTTATTAACTCTGATTCAAATGGTAAATAAGTGTGTGAATTTTTTAAGTATCCTCTCATTCCTCTAGTGCAGTTGTAGTCACAATAGTTTTGCTTTGTGTCAGTGAATCTGATTTGAGGGCACAACACAAATGACCTTAGTGCATGTGTTGTCTTTCAGTGTGCACCACCACGCTGCTGATTAAAACAACCCCAAACTGTCAGAAAGGCCAGAAAGGATGACCTTTCCTTTAACATGCCATTTGAAACCTTTAAAATACAAAATGCATGCCAAAAGTACAGTACATAATTATATTAATAATTAGGATTTAGGCCTATATTTATTTCTAACATCTAAACTTGACCTTCGAGTTAAAACATGCAGTATGCTTTTATATTTGCATTACTTCTGGCTGATAAAGTGACTCCACGCTACCCTTCTGACTTGAGTGTGAGCTCTGTGAATGACGACAGCGGCGCAGCTCTTTCTCCACTTCACTCTTGGCCTATACGTCACTTCTGATCTGCTGTCAGAGAAGCAGAGTACATCTGCACAGCATAAAAACAGCCTCAGTGTCCACACTGTTCCATCACTGCACGTCTGAAGACATCAAACTCACTCACACACTTTGCTTCAGAGTCCGCCTGCAAGATCTGCTCACGCTGACGTTTGGATATTTTGCAGTTCTGAACATTTTACCCATGTCATCAATACTTGCAGTAGAGTTTAAGAGTATCACTACAATATTTAAGACAGACAGACAGACAGACAGATAGATGGATGATAGATGGATGAATAGAAGGATGATAGATGGATGGATAGAAGGATGACAGACACAGACAGACAGAGATAGATAGATGGATGGATAGAAGGATGATAGATAGATGGATGGATAGATAGAAGGATGATAGACAGACAGACAGACTATGGACTCTTTTACCTCAAAGTCATGTACAGGTGCATCTCAATAAATTAGAACGTCGTGGAAAAGTTAATTTATTTCAGTAATTCAACTCAAATTGTGAAACTCGTGTATTAACTAAATTCAATGCACACAGACTGAAGTAGTTTAAGTCTTTGGTTCTTTTAATTGTGATGATTTTGTGAGTCATGTTAAACATTGTAGCATCAGCGACATCTGCTGGTTAAGCGGCATGCAGATTATGTATTTTTTCTACTTTTTTACTTTTTTTTAAAATAAATGCTTCTTGGTTTGATGTTTTATTATATTTAGTTATTTCTAAGTATTGCATAGGTGTTGAAATACATTTAGATTTACCATTATTACAACAAGTGTTTTTACATTTATGAGTGTCTTGAAACATTCCCAACAACAAATAAATAGTTAAATAATGAATGAATAAATGATTTAATTAATGTTAGGTGAAATATTAATTTTGTGGCATTAAAGTGAATAAAATTCCATAGTTTACCATTTTAATGTTGCATCTTCATTCCAATTCATTTTGGTCTGAACATTTACCTCATCTAAGAACAAAACCACACTAAAATGGGTAATCTTTTGGTAATGTTCATAACATTCTCTTTGAACTATGCCAAGTCACAGTAAAAGTAATTTTGTTTATGAAGCTTTTGGGGCACAATATATTACTGAGCATATTTGTTTAAAAAATTATGCTGTGCTTCCAAGTCTAAAACTTCACCTAGAAGGGGCCATATGCTAAAATTAAACAACTTAGATTCAGTTGGTAAAGAAATCACTTTAATTCTGTACATTACCAACTTAAAAAAAGATACTAAAATGAGAGAACAGGACAATAGGTACATCTTCAGGAAAAACTGGAAAAATGTTAGTCTAGTCTCCATTTTCCATCGGGCTCTCCTGGGTATCGTCACTTTCCATCTTCTCATCATCTAAAAAGATGACCAAACACAAATTTAGACCATTAAACAGGCATATGATTACAACCTGATCAGAACGAAAACTAATTTTTGGCAACTGCAAAGCAGATCTGGATCAGTATCCATCTTTGTCCTCCACTCTTTATTCAGTTAAACTACTTACTCTCCAAAGTCTGTTGAAGTTCCTGAATCGTGGTGAGAAGGACGTGGAACTGTTTCTTACGAAGTTCCAACTGAACATGGTTAAAAAAAAATAAAAATAAATATCAGACAGAGTAAATATTTAAGTACATAAAATCATCAAGAAATACCACATTCCCTTACCTTGTCCTCCACATTCTCTTTGATGTGTGAAAGCTGCTGAAGCTCTTTGTCTAAAGCCTCAAGCTGCCTGCAGAAAATAAGATCACAAAAGGATGTACAGAATACAGATTTAATACACAGTCAGCCAGGTAATAAATAAATGCTAATATAGATGTGATATGACCTAAACATGAATTTCAAACCTACTTTAAGGTCTCATGTCTGTCTGGATGTTGCTTGATAACTCTGGCCAAAGCATCATACTCTACAAATAGGAGCGTTAAATCGGAGAGCAGAAATTAGTGATAAAACCCCCCAAAAAATAAAAAAAAACAATAAAAGTACAAAATGTCTGTTTTCTCCAAAGAAGTTGTACTGAACCTTGGCGGTTTTTTCGTATCCTTTTCGCTCTCTGGATTTCCTTTTTGCACTCTGCAATTTTTTCATGGGCTGATGTTATACTTTTCTCTATATTGAAGAGAAGAAACAAGAATATTTTGCTTAGTAAATGAACAAATGGTAATGATACTTGACAAAGTCACACATGCACATCAACTGGAGGTCTTACCAATATCTGCATAGATTGCTTCATAATTCTCCATTTCTTTCAGGTTCATGTCGTACACAAGCAGGGTTTTCCCCATGGAGAATTCACACTGAGCCAAAGATGTCACCATCCTCTGATACTGTGAGAACCTACAGCAACAGAGACAAGCACGCAAGTCTTTATACATAAGGCTATGGTAACTAATCAGTGGAATAAGGTACATCATAAAGAAATTATACAGATCACAGATTATAATAATAGTTTAAATTACCCTTCCTCTGGTGAGAAATTGGAATGGCACCATTTGGTAAAGCTCTTCATAAGCACATTAATGCGCCTATCATCTCCAGCTCCATCTCCATCGATAAGAAGACGCTTCCGAATAACCTCATCTGTGAAACGATACAGACACAGATGCCATTTAAGAAGTATTGTTGAAGCTAACTACACATTAAACCACATAAAAACAGCTCACGCTCTACAATATATCATAGCACAAATTTGGCCAAAGTCACATAACATGCCCATTATTTCAGAAGGGCTTTAAGACTGCATAAAATGTTTTTAAAAGCATAAAATATACTTACAATCGTTATTCATTATATATGCATTTTCACAAAAAATAAATAAATCACAAAAAAATATATCACCAAGAACTGTGGCAACGTCTCAAGTAGGATGCTTGAAGAAACCTACCTACAAAGCTACCCGAAACACTATACGCAAGTGTACCAAGAGCAAAAGCTGTTTTAAACACAAAGGGTGGTCACACCAAATGTTGATTTGATTTAGTTAATAGAAGTTAATTTATAAATAAAATCTATTTATGACATTATTTTTGAAAGCATCCTCACTTTACAGCATTTTTACACAAGTGCCTAAAACTTTTGACAGTACTGTAGCTTTGCAGGTAGGTTTCTTCAAGTGTCTTGGAGACATTGGCACAGTTCTTCTGGATTTAGTCTGTCTCAGTTTTTTTTCTGTTTCTTCATGTCATTCCAGACAGACTGGACGATGGTGAGATCAGATCTCTGTGTGGAGCACTGGCTGTTTCAGACTCCTTATGCATACAAAACTCTCACTGGATTATTACAATTAATGGCAAAGGAATGTTTAGAAATGTAAACTGATATTTCCTACTGACACACTACAGAAAAATAAATATATATATATATATATACACACACACACAACATAATTATACACATATCTTTTTATAAAAACGTTACACGTTTGTATATTCCTAAAGCCCTTCGAAACTCTTACTCATTTTAGTGACATGTGATCGAAGTAAATGAAATAAGATTTATATTCAACATTTTATGGGTGTTTTAGTGCAGGGCTGTCCAAACTCGGTCCTGGAGGGCCGGTGTCCTGCAGAGTTTAGCTCCAACTTGCCTCAAAACACCTGACTGGAAGTTTCTATGCCTAGTAAGAGCTTGATTAGCTGGTTCAGGTGTGTTTAATTAGGGTTGGAGCTAAACTCTGCAGGACACCGGCCCTCCAGGACCGAGTTTGGACAGCCCTGTTTTAGTGCATCAGTTTTAGCATATCACATGGCTAACTAGCTATGATTCCTCCTTTTAAGTGAGTTTCTTTAGTTTACAATAACACATAGTCGGGCACCTTTGTAATAAATCACGCTGATTTGCCACATAAATAGCAAACACATCCTAAATGTACACAAAGAAATCCTTACCATCAGTGATGCTACCCATTCTCCAATAAGCTAACTGAACTATTTGAAAAAACTTTATTGACATGCGCGCACGGACACATAAGTGCATCTGAGCCCCGCCTCTGTTGCGAAGCAAATGAGCCGACCCCACAGCACGAATCACAGCAGTTTCCTAAATTGCAAGGTTTTGTTTCATCATTATTCAAGTAATTTAGAAGTTGTGGGTGAATTACTCTTTCAAACGTTAAAACTACTCGTGTGACTTCCAGAAATGCTGTATAGGTAGGCAGTTCATTAGTTTTTGACAGTGGTGAGAAGTCCGACTCATTTTCGAGAATCAGTTCATTAGAACAATTCGTTTCAAAGAACCGTTTAAAAAAAAAAAAGAAAAGAAACGATTCAAGAATTCTTTTACGCAATAACATCAGTTCAGTTTGTTGTAGCCATGATAGCTTATAAAAACATAGTCATTTATATAAAATGAAAGTTATTAAACATAAATATAATATGCTTTCACATTAAAAATATTACAATTTATTGACAAAGATTGTTTGTCATGTTTTTTCCATGTTTTAGTACAGGCCTACGTACTGTTACTATCAGCTCACTTAAGGGGTCTTATTACGAATTTTTGAAATCGACTGTTTTCGGTTCAAAGAGTCGGTTCCACTGCGAATCGAATCGTTTTTGTGAGCCGGTGTTCTGACGATTTGTGCTACCCGCTTATGCCGAGTTCACACTGTATAACACACTAGTATAACACAGACTTAACAGGTGCAACAGAGTGGTCCTTTAAAGACACAATTGTGTGACGTGATAGTATGTCCCAAAGCTTGCCTACTCTTCTACTACACACTCAAAAGTGTGTACTTTTTCTTCACCAAAAGAGTACATACTTTAAGGGCGTAGTATAAGTAGGCACATTGAGACGCAGCATAACAGTTTTTGACAGTAATGGTCGTAGATCGTATTTTAAAGAACCGTTTTAAAAGCCGATTCTTTTTCGTTCAAATGAATTGTGTTATGTTCTGTAATTGCTGTTAATAAATATGTCAGAAAGAAATATGCTAAAGTTTCAGCCTGGCAGCCTTTTACAAAAAATAACCATGGTTTTATTACAGTAACCACAGTATTTGTACTGAAACTGCAGTAACCACAAATTTACCATGGTAATAATAATAATAATATCCTGCAGAGTTTAGCTCCAACTTGCCTCAAAACACCTGACTGGAAGTTTCTATGCCTAGTAAGAGCTTGATTAGCTGGTTCAGGTGTGTTTAATTAGGGTTGGAGCTAAACTCTGCAGGACACCGGCCCTCCAGGACCGAGTTTGGACAGCCCTGTTTTAGTGCATCAGTTTTAGCATATCACATGGCTAACTAGCTATGATTCCTCCTTTTAAGTGAGTTTCTTTAGTTTACAATAACACATAGTCGGGCACCTTTGTAATAAATCACGCTGATTTGCCACATAAATAGCAAACACATCCTAAATGTACACAAAGAAATCCTTACCATCAGTGATGCTACCCATTCTCCAATAAGCTAACTGAACTATTTGAAAAAACTTTATTGACATGCGCGCACGGACACATAAGTGCATCTGAGCCCCGCCTCTGTTGCGAAGCAAATGAGCCGACCCCACAGCACGAATCACAGCAGTTTCCTAAATTGCAAGGTTTTGTTTCATCATTATTCAAGTAATTTAGAAGTTGTGGGTGAATTACTCTTTCAAACGTTAAAACTACTCGTGTGACTTCCAGAAATGCTGTATAGGTAGGCAGTTCATTAGTTTTTGACAGTGGTGAGAAGTCCGACTCATTTTCGAGAATCAGTTCATTAGAACAATTCGTTTCAAAGAACCGTTTAAAAAAAAAAAAGAAAAGAAACGATTCAAGAATTCTTTTACGCAATAACATCAGTTCAGTTTGTTGTAGCCATGATAGCTTATAAAAACATAGTCATTTATATAAAATGAAAGTTATTAAACATAAATATAATATGCTTTCACATTAAAAATATTACAATTTATTGACAAAGATTGTTTGTCATGTTTTTTCCATGTTTTAGTACAGGCCTACGTACTGTTACTATCAGCTCACTTAAGGGGTCTTATTACGAATTTTTGAAATCGACTGTTTTCGGTTCAAAGAGTCGGTTCCACTGCGAATCGAATCGTTTTTGTGAGCCGGTGTTCTGACGATTTGTGCTACCCGCTTATGCCGAGTTCACACTGTATAACACACTAGTATAACACAGACTTAACAGGTGCAACAGAGTGGTCCTTTAAAGACACAATTGTGTGACGTGATAGTATGTCCCAAAGCTTGCCTACTCTTCTACTACACACTCAAAAGTGTGTACTTTTTCTTCACCAAAAGAGTACATACTTTAAGGGCGTAGTATAAGTAGGCACATTGAGACGCAGCATAACAGTTTTTGACAGTAATGGTCGTAGATCGTATTTTAAAGAACCGTTTTAAAAGCCGATTCTTTTTCGTTCAAATGAATTGTGTTATGTTCTGTAATTGCTGTTAATAAATATGTCAGAAAGAAATATGCTAAAGTTTCAGCCTGGCAGCCTTTTACAAAAAATAACCATGGTTTTATTACAGTAACCACAGTATTTGTACTGAAACTGCAGTAACCACAAATTTACCATGGTAATAATAATAATAATAATACATTTTAGTACTTATGTAACACCATGTTTATTTTTCATGAGGTATCCTCAAAGGTGCACCTTTGTAACTTATCTACCCTTAAAGCATGCATACTTGTATGGTACTAATATGCTCACTTTTTGGGGTATAGTTGCAACTTTGAGGTTACAAGAGATATACACGATGTTAATAATATATTAATTGCGCAGTGTGAGATTCATTGGTAACAGACAGAACTTTGATTGCGATGAACAAAGAGTGACAGCTTTTTAGTGGTTATGAGCACTCTTTGCGAGCTTTCTAGGCAATCAATTTAACCTAGAAACCTACACATGCCAGGATCCGCCACTGCCAGATGCAGTTAGAAATGTACTAAAAACAAGCCTATCCGCTCCTCTTCTATCAATGGAGGAACGTCTGTACTTCCTCAACAGACAACGAAACAGCCACTTTTTGGTTGTTAAAA
>NW_015629561.1:2141186-2141595 GCF_001515625.1 Sinocyclocheilus rhinocerous
TGGCGAAGGATTCGGTCCAGAACTACAAACACGAATAAAACGCGTTAGAAAAACTACAAACGTGGCGGATGCGCGCGATCGACGGTTAGGTAGAGAGGTTTACCAAAAAGGGTTTTGAGTTACTAATAATCAACATTTAACCTGGTAAAAAAAAATATTTATTTATTGTTATCCGTGTTATATTTAATCTACAACAGTAATGTTAACTTTTATAAACATCCATTTGGTCTTGAACTTTTAAATGCATCAATATGCAGAAAATATGAGCAGAGGTCTCCGCGCGACTGGCAGATCAATGTGCTACTTTTTTTCTCTCCAGTACGGTAGGAAGTTAAATTAAATGAAATGTGGAGGATGTTAACTGTGACAAGATGATTGACAGGCCAGTTTACAGTGACAGGGTGCGTGT
>NW_015629561.1:2141697-2146888 GCF_001515625.1 Sinocyclocheilus rhinocerous
CTGATGGTCCGCTCTGCGGACGTGTTCCATACATGCGTAGTAGATCGTCTTGAACAATAAACAAACATGTGAACAAAGAATTGCCCAGAGTTATTGCACATCTGGCTGTCTTTATATTGTTTTATCGACGGATTGTACAGGTTCGAGTAGCAACGGTCTTCTTCACAAAGCCTGCGCATGCGCAGTAGCCTACTGACGGCGCGTACTTGTCCGTGGTCACAAAACATGGGAGGCACGCGGATGTCACGCATACCATAGCGGACCCTAGCGGACTCGCGGACGCGGAAAGTATAACACAGACTTAACAGGTGCAACAGAGTGGTCCTTTAAAGACACAATTGTGTGACGTGATAGTATGTCCCAAAGCTTGCCTACTCTTCTACTACACACTCAAAAGTGTGTACTTTTTCTTCACCAAAATAGTACATACTTTAAGGGCGTAGTATAAGTAGGCACATTGAGACGCAGCATAACAGTTTTTGACAGTAATGGTCGTAGATCGTATTTTAAAGAACCGTTTTAAAAGCCGATTCTTTTATTCCGTATCATAAGTTTAGTTCTTTTTTGTAGCCATGAGTCAGCCCATAAAACATTAAGTAATTTAGAACATCAATAAAATATGCATTTAATTATATTGTTATCAGCTCAGGCACTCATCGATTCTTGGCTTATTATATTCGAACATATTCATGTTCAAAGTCTCGGTTGCACTGCGAGTCGAATCGGCTTAGTGAACTTATTCATTGAAAAGATCCGACTCAAAAGATTCACAAATCGCTACAGTACATCCCTAAACGGCAAGGTTTTTCCCCCTCATTATTATATCGCCAAAGTCATTTCAAAGTTGTGACGGCTGCGTGTGGTTTTGATTAGTTGTTTTGTAGTTCACCATATATATATGCAATAGCGTTATAGCGAAGTGCAGTAGCAGGCTGTGTTTCAAAACCCACTGAGCCGCCTACCTAGACAGCCTATTTGGGCTCCGAGGGCGCGTCTGAGACGCTCGAAAAGCTGTTGTGAAAGCGTCACAACTACGCAAATGACTCACAAAAACACACTGGAGCGTTACAAGCCCGCGAACGACGCCCAGAAATGCTGTACAGATAGGCAGCGCTCTCGTTTTTGACACACCACCATACTGACCAGTGACAGGCGTGCTCGGTGCATGCGTGCTGCTGGAGTCAGCCAGTGACGTTCTTGTCCCAGAATGCTGCCTGGTAAACAGACATGGAAGCACCTGGTGAAGACCTCCACAGTCACTGAGCACCTCACTCGCTCTTTGAACTGATCTTCACTTTCAATACACCCTAAAGCCTGCGCCTTTGTTCTCTCTGGAGCTCAACCAGGACCTCTGAAGTCCGGGGCATTGGTAAGAGAACAATGATGACATCGAGATCAGCTGCTAATGTCTGTTCTGCCAGTTAGCCAGTTGCACGCTACAGCAGTGCCACCAATGGCTGGCTTGAGCTGCTCAGTTAGCGAGGAAGCTAAACCTGCTGCCGCCCCCCTCCCCTCTTATGTGTGTAACATTTTATTTTGGTGACGTAATACTCAAGTTTACTTTGTTCGTTTCGCTTTGTGACAAACCCGCTATGTTTAGTCCTTAAAGAAAAGTTATTGTAGGAGCCATTCTAATGGCTGGTGGATCTTGCCATTATTGCTTTCACTTTCTCAAGTGCACTTGCTGAGTTGAAGTTAACTAGTGGATGCAAACAAGTGGACAAATCTAGAAATGAATGGAGTCATAAGAGTGGTTTAAATGAGTAAACATTAGCATTAAACACGTTTAAAACTTCAAGGACATAACATTTTACAGTGGCTCATGTCTCTCAAAGTTGGAAATCAAACTTTACACAAAAGGGGAATCAATGAGGAGGGGAAAATTAGGGGTGTTTACAGAATCTGCTAACATACTTTTCTTTTGCATAATTGTCTTTACCTAGCTTTAAAGTGTTTTTTTCTGGATATGGATTATTGTTTAGTTTTGTGTTAGGCAAAAATGAGCTCAAACATTTTAAGTCAAGTCGTGTGTGTGTGTGTGTGTGTATGTATATATATATAATGGTTGTATGTATATGTATAAATGTAATTTTATATGTAATAAACTGATTGTATATTTTTAACAATCATTTTACATATAAATATAAAACTGTTTGACTATTTCTTCAAATTAAAATCTCATGTCTCATGCTGTTTTAACAGCACTTCAAAGATATTGTAATAAACAAGCTTTGTACATCATGGCTTCAGCTGTGCATGCTAAATTTGGAATATTAATTGTTTTCAGTTGAACTATATGCACCCCCTGTAAGGTGTTGACCAAGAGTGGGTGTTTGTGCTGGAAACTGAAATGCTTATATAGTTTTGTAGAATGATACACAGACTGAAGGGGAAATCTTTGTCACCACAAAGAACATCTCATCATAAGTCATAAACAGTGTTGGGCAAGTTACTTCCAAAATGTAATACATTATATATTACTAGTTAAGCCTCCTGTTTCTCTCATGCCAACGCTTGATGCGTAATGCATTCATCACTTTCCATTGACACAAGTAACAGGCTGATAGTCATCCAATTAACATCAGAATGATGCTGTTCGTGTATATCTGTTATTTCCTCTCTGTTTTGAAATTAGTTTTAAGTCTTATGTATTGCAGTGACTTTTTTCGTTTTACATAAATGGATGAAGTTATACAGTGAAAACTTTGCTTATCATTATGTTAGTTAATTAGGTTATGAATTTGACGTTGCACTAAGCATATGCTAGAAAGTCAAAACGTTTTCACTGGTTCCTTATATTCCTGAGACGGATTATCAGACTGTCAACTGAAGGGCTCTCAGATGGTTAGCCAGGGATAGTCGTTATTGGATTGGATTACTTTGTAGTGACGGGCTCCTCCATAAGTAGATCTTGAGCTAGTAACAAACTGTAGAGAAGAAAGCCACAGGCTCCTCTGTCAAAAAACAAATGGCTAATTCCCGAAATTGTGATTATTATACACTGAGTACTAAAATAATGCTGCTAACATTCATCTGCCCCTTCATCTGTTTGTTTTCTGCAGATTCCCTCCCCAGCTTGTGTGGCAGTCTGGAATCACCATAACTGATGAGGATCTACTGACGTGACCAGTTTTGGTTAAATTTTTTTACTTTTGACAAGGTATGAAATAATGTTATGTCAAAAATGAAATAATGAACACAATATCACTCCAGGTTTTTAAATTTATTTTTATTTGATCAAATATAAGGGCATATTAGATTAATTTTGCGGTTTCTAAACGTATTCCTTTTTAACAACTCATCATTTTTTAGTTCCTCGCAGGTGTAACTATGTCTTTAAAAGAATAGTTCACCCACAAATGAAAATTTGCTGAAAATGTACTCGCCCTCAGGGCATCCAAATTTGTTTCTTCATCAGAGCAGGTTTGGAGAAATTTAGCATTACATCACTTGCTCACCAATGGATCCTCTGCAGTGAATGGGTGCCTTCAGAACAAGAGACTCTAGTCCGTCTGTTAATGTCTTGTGATGCAAAAAGCTGCATGTTTTTATGAAAAATAAATCCATCATTAAAGGTGCAATAGGTGATTGTCTTCAGAAAATTTTTTTGTTATGCTGGTTGAAAGTCTCTTCACATCCAGATAACAATCATTAAGTTAAGAGGTCTAAATGTATTTATCTGTATTTATATATTCTGTGGAAGGCGTAGGACCAAGAAATGTTCGTCCAATCAAAACGCTCGGTCCGAGCGTTTCAAATTAGCTTTCCTACCTGCCTGTCAACGTATGTATCTGCATACCTCTGTGGATCCCTACACAGTGTACATTGCTCCCTACTCCCTGAGGGGGGGAAATCCGTTGAAGTTTACTTCACTTCAGAACATGGGCTGGAATTGGGAACCGCTGATGTAGCCTATTGTAGTAATGTTGTCTCTGGTCTGTGAGCATAAATGCGTTCAGGGGCGTGGCTTTGGACGGCGATTGCAGGGAGGGTGGGACGTTCGCTTTCAGTGCTATCAGGCTAACTAAAGTTAGCATTTTCCAAGATCTCCTACTGCACCTTTAAGGTGTTTTAACTTTAAACTGTCACTTTTGGAAGAAATTCCAGTCCACATTTCATAATAGTGCTTTCTCTAGTGAAAAAGTCCATACCCTGTTGTACTTCCACATCAAAATCCAACTGTTTAGACTGTTAGTTTTTGACTGTTTTTGCTGGTAAACAGTGCTTTATCTGAGCATATTTCTCTCCTGATTCAGACGAGAGTACTCCATATTGTGGAGAAAACAATATTATGGATAGAGGACTCATGTTTTAGCTAGAAGCAATGGTTTGAAGTTAAAATGTCTTAATGATGGATTTGTTTCTTGGAAACACCCTGCTTTTCACTTCACATTCACAATATGTTAATTAATGGACTTGAGTCCTGTGGATTATTGTGATGTTTTTATCAGCTGTTTGGATTCTTATTCTGACGGCACCCATTCACTGTAGAGGATCCATTGGTGATCAACTGATGGATGTAATGATAAATTTCTCCAAATATGTTCAAAAAAGCAAACAAAACTACATCTTGTATGGCCTGTACAAGTACATTTTCAGCAAATTTATATTTTTGAGTGAACTATTCCTTTAAAAGGCTATGGTAGTACATTTTTAATAGACACATATAAAATAGTAGTCCAAAAATCCAGTTTAAGGACTAGAATACACTCAAGGAGGGAAAACAGAGTAAATCCTAATAATCAAAACATTTTTGCTATAAATTTTCTCAATAGACCAGCTCCTGCATATCTTACAGACATAACGTATGTTTAATATGAACACTTTAAATTAGGTAATGACTCATAATTTGACTGCATAAAGCACAAATTCAACTTAAAGCTATTTTGCATCCAATGAAAACCTGTTTGCCTCTATTATTTGTTTATTTATTTGGATCCCCATTAGCTATGCCCTAAGGCATTGCTAGGCTTCCTGGGGTCCACACAACACTTAACATTCATACATTATTACATGCATTAAAAAATAAAAAGTTAAATACATTCTCCACATTCCAAAGCATCTCTATAAACATTTCTTCCACCCTTTTAATATCTATAACACCTACTATATAAAAAACGTATTGCTTATTCAACTAATTCCTATACCTCAACCTCCTATAAGTACAGAATTCCAAGGTGTGCCTTTACCT
>NW_015629561.1:2149640-2156179 GCF_001515625.1 Sinocyclocheilus rhinocerous
AAAAGTTAAATACATTCTCCACATTCCAAAGCATCTCTATAAACATTTCTTCTACCCTTTTAATATCTATAACACCTACTATATAAAAAACGTATTGCTTATTCAACTAATTCCTATACCTCAACCTCCTATATGTACAGAATTCCAAGGTGTGCCTTTACCTGCCTTTTAAAATAATTTTTTCGTGTTACCCTAATTAATGACAATGGTAAAAGATTCCATGATTTCATTGCCCTTAATGTTATTGTACGTTTAAGAAAATTAGTTTTAGAATTAGGGAGTAGAAATCTACCCTCCGTTGCTCATCTAGTAGCATATTCATGTGACTGAACATTAGATTGTAATTGATTATACTGATCCAATCGAGTTTTAAAATTTAAAATCTTCCATGTTGATAACAATATTGCAGCAATCATCCTATCTTAGCCACTTAACATCAAAAGGCATACTATTAATATTCGTACCATACGGACACTGGAGTATTAACCTCGCTGCCTTATTTTGTACCAACTGGAGTTTCCTCAAATCCTTTTTTGTAGCATTGGCCCATATAATCTGACTATAGTCCAGCTGTGTGAAGAAGAGAGTGTCCAATATTATTTTCATTATATCAACGTAAAATATTGTCTACATCTCTTTACTACAGCTACCACCCTTCCCATTCTCTTCACTGTGTTCTCAATATGCTTTGACCATGACAATTTATTATCCAGAGGGATACCCAATAATTTTGCTTCCTTAACTTGCTGAATAAGTGTTTTATTTATATATAATTTCTAATTCTAAATTCTAAATATTTATATATAAATCATCTAATTTGTTTTAGATGTATTTAGTATCAACTTGTTTTCTAAAATCCACTTTTCTATACTCTCCAACTCCTCATTCAAAATGATCTATTATCTGTTCTTATTCTAGATGAATTGGCCCAGACATATTCGATTGTATATGAGACGCATTCGTGCAAGTGGAGAAATGGCTAAGTATAGCCTAGAATTTATTTGCCAGTGCCTGTGCTCCAAAATGTGATTCATAACATGTAGCTGATCAGAGGACATTAATTTTAGAGCACGCAAAAGTGAAAGAAATAAGTTATATATATATGTAAATATATATATATATATATATATATATTTATCTGATGACACTCAACTCTACCTCTCATTCCATACTGATGATCCGAAGATAGCTGCTCGCATCTCAGCATGTCTAACAGACATTTCTTGTTGGATGACGGACCATCACCTTCAACTCAACCTGGCTAAGACAGATGCTTGTGGTTTCAACAAACCCATCACTATCAAAATTTCACCATCCAGTTAGGCACCATCAACCATAACTCCTTCAAAAACAGCTAGAAACATTGGAGTTGTATAATGTGAATCAGTCAGTCAAACTAGGACTCTGGCTTTCCTTACTGGTCATAAGTGTGACCCTTAACATGTTTACATGTATTGTTAACACGTTTTATATGAAAAGGTCATCTTAAAGGGATAGTGAAAAGTGAAAATTGTATCATTATTTACTCGCCCTCATGTTGTTCCAAATCTGTATGAATTTCTGAATTTCTTCTGTTGAACATGTAGTTCTTTAAAAAAAAAAGTTATTTTGAAGAATGTAACCAAACCATTGACTTACTCATTTTTGGGGGAACTATCCCTTTAATGATACAGTAATAATAATAATAATAATAATAATAGATCATTTAAATATAATATATATATATTTAAATATGTTTCAGATAGGGTAGTTTTATCTATATGAACTGTTTTACATGCTTCCTTTCAGAGGGACAAACTGAAATGAAACAGCTCTGATCTTGTAACTATTTACATCCGTCATGCAAAAAATGTTAGAGTGAAATCAAGACAGTCTGCATTTTTATTTCTATTTGATAACTCTGTATAAAAACACATAGGCAACATGTTTTAGACCCTTTATATTCAAAAGACCCTACATGTCGGTCACAAATATTACTAGTGGGATTAAATGGGTTACTTTTGTTCTAGGTCAAACAAAGTCATACAAAGGAGTAGGTATCTTTTTTTATTCCCCAAGGTATTTTCATGTAATGAGGAATTCCCAAGCCGATTGATTCACCTTTTTAATTAAAACACATTAAGATATACGTTTTTAATATGTGTGTGACAGCATAATAAAGTATACATTCCTCCCAGATTTCCTTACTATTTCGCACATTCGCTTCAGTAAAAGGAAGTTTTGAGGTCGTCCTTAAACTTTTATCTCCGTAATCTGCTCCTTAACGTGTGTTTCGTGACACGCTGCCTCGTGCGGCACGCATCGGAGAACGAAAGACAGCCGAGCTCGCTCGCTAGTTAGTGAATCGCGTATTCGGCTCAATGTCATTCATTGAAGGAATCTGCTCGGCCGCCTTTAAGCGCTCACTGCTGTGTTGTTACATTGTAGCGGAAAGAATGTCGGAAAGGGCCGATGATGACGTCAGGGGGGAGCAGCAGCAGCGCAGAGCGGCCAGGCAGCTGAAGCAGCGGGGAGAAGCCTTCACAGCAATGGCGACTGTTGCGGAGCGCAGATCCCTGCCTAGTCCTGAAATAATGCTGGGACAGCCTTGGAGCAGCTGGGTCGATGCTGTGAAACTCTACGGGAGCGACGGTGAGTTGATCGGCCGCTATATATATATATAAAAACATAGTCTTTAACTATACCCCTAACTTTAATTATCAACCAGATAGTGTTTGTGAAAATTTGCAAAGTTTGGTAAAGAATTGCAGCAATGCAGGTTCGCTCAACTGAGTCAAATTGTTCTTTAGATAAACTACTGTGTTAAATATGTCAAATCTAGATATGCTTAATACCAGTGTGAGAAAACAATGCTCAGTGCATTAAATGATTAATCCATGGCTGTCATTAAAATGGCCTGCCAACTTGCCATGTAGATATCTCTCCATTGTTTGCCAAATGCACTATTGTCTTAACCTCTTTAATTCTCTCTTTTTTTTTTAAGTGAACACATTTGTTTTGCTCCTTGGAAAGCTCAGTGTAACAAACTGCATGCACTGAAAAAAATTGGAAGTGAAAGTACTGTATTTGTTTTATTTCTGGTAATAAATGTAACTGGCGGGAAACTACTATTTATTCTATTTATTCATCAGTTTGCTGAGTAAGATCCATCAGAAAGTGGCAAACAATTATTATGTAATATTTTATTTTACTATAGCCGCGTCAGATCGCGAGCGTTTGCCCGATTGCGCGCAGTTTTGAAATGTTAAGAAACGCGAGAACAAGCCAGCAAGTGTAACTATTTATGTAACACGATCCAAATCGCTTCCTCAGGTACTGAATTGGAAGAAAGTTTGAAAGAGTGCGGGAAAAATCGCGAAGCCATGAGACTCTGCAGAGACGGTAAGTAGTGTTGCTTTCTCTGGTCAAAGGTGTGTTTTTGTTTTGGTGCTGTGTGCACACTTTTCACGCACCGGCTCACCGTGAAACAAGTGCAGCTGACTTGACAGTACTAGCCCTGAAAACTCTGTTATTACGATAGTTACAAGCGTTAAAAACGAGCTCTTATATGCGTGTTTACATGACTGTAGAAACATTCGTTACTATACAGGTCTGGGTTGCATGTTGGAACTTGTGAGTTTGAATTGAAATGAAATGAAAGTAGTATGAGTATAATACATGCTATATACATGTAATTGTCATGTTTGAAATGTGTTAAATATGTTCAAACACTGTTATGACATTTGAACCGAAACCTACAAGCCTAATATGTTTGGATAAGTTTATTGTAGTCACACATTTTATGATACACTAATTGTTTAAATGTCAGAATTATGAAATCTGAACCATATGTAGAACTATACATTATTACATGACTCTCTGGAATACTTGTGTATAAATACAAATTCAATGTTTAATGCCCAAGTATTTGCTCGTTTTGTTAAGTATCCTTTTAATAAGTATAGGAAATAGTCTAATTTAAACACGGACAGGCCGAGATTTTCTTTAGTGTTCCTGGACACCTCAGCGACCTTTTTCATCTCATTATAATAAAAGAATTTACGCTCAAATCAGTATTTCATTTATATTTATTAAATATTTGTTAACTAGCTGTTTCATGTTAAAGTTCTGATAACCCTATTTTTATTTTGCGAGCCGACTGTATGTTAGATCTTACTTAGATTTAAATGAATACAAGTGACTCAGCTGTATCATTTATGTGTCTAATGATCAAGGTAGTTGTCAATCAGATTTTTAATCCTCCTTTTGTAAATTAAATATGTGTAACTAGCATTTTAGTAACCCCAACAAAGCAGGTGACATCTTACAGTGACCATCACGGCTGTTTTTAAATGTACTACGTTTGAATCTCTTTACTTGACAGTAGATAATTCTAAAAGATCTTAGCTTTATACTTAGTTGCCGTGAGGTTTATAAACATGTCATCGCCAGGCCTCTTTATTGCTCTTTTCTGTTAGTATAGGAAGTGTGAGATACTGTACCTGTCAGGGAATTTATCTAACAGTGCATGTGCATTTGCATTGACAAACAATAGAGCTATCATGTGCACCGCTGCTCCATTGAACAATTTAGAGTAAATTGGTTATGTCTTGAAAGACCAAAGTCGTCGCACAGGAATCTGTCAGATGTCAACCTTAGGGTTACATAAGATGAAAAACAACACCTTTTTGCCTGTATGGGCTGAAATCATTGCTGGTTTTCTGTTGAGCTGTTATCAGTGTTTTTTATTTAAATTCAGAATTAATTAAGCAGGACTATTCTCAGGTCAGAGTAAAGCCAAAGCATCGAACACATCTTTATTAAGATTTAAGTTTCAGTTTCAGCTTTGTCTACACCTAAAATATTTATGTGTGAGGATGTATTGAAAGCAGCATATGTTGTGATGTGTATGTGGACGTTATTGCTTCTATGCGTTAGCTTAAGAGCACTCTTGTGCTCTATTATGTTATTGTAAAGTCAGGAAAGGGTTGTCAACCTGGCCTGCAGGATCATTGAGGAAAAAAAAATTAAAAGAAAATATACTTAAAACATTCACGTTGTCACGGTATGCTACTGTGAGGAGCTCGGAGACGAAGGAGCGTGACGAGGAGTGGAATTCAAACATGTAGGGTTGAATCAAATCCAGGGAACAAGGAAAACACACGTAGCAAGGGTAGACATATACAATTCCGGACGAAGGAGAACAGAACGGGCTAGAACTCAAATAGGGCAGATAACGAGGGGCAAACAGGTGAGGAGGATAAAATAATGAGAGACAGGGAGAAACTAATGAACTATGATGACAGGAACAGGAAGATGACCAAAACAAAAACATAACCTGGAGCACGTTGGGGAAGAAAACCCACACAGACACGGAACAGAGTCTGACACACATCTATGTATTGTATTAATATAATATATTCATACTGATTTAAAAGAGAGTTCACTTAAAAATGAAAAAATGTCATTTATTCACTCATGCTGTTACAAACCTCTATGACTTTCTTTCTTCTGTAAACTTTTTTGAAGGATGTTGGTAACCAAACCATTTTAATGACCATTGACTGTATGGACAAAAAACATTTCTCAAAATATCTTCTATTATGTTCCACAGAAGAAGGAAAATCAGACAGGTTTGATACAACATGAGGGTGAGTAAATGATAGCAGAATGTTTTTGGGTGAACTGTCATTTTAAAGCTTGTACAGCTCTTAGTTATCAGCTGAAACTGAAACAATATAAACACAGAGAGGTACATGGGAGACTAGGGCTGTGTATCACCAGCAAAGTCACGATATGATATGTATCACCATACAGGACTGCACTGAATTTCACCTCAGCAGAATTTAGTAAAACAGCTGTTTATTAAACACTACATACTATAGTGCCATTTCAAACTATAGGCAGATCAGGCAGTTGGCCTCTGCATTATGAAGGGCCTCCATAAATGTACCACTGTACAATATAGGTAATGGCATATGTTTCATGTTTACATTGGGCACTCCCCACCAGGTACAATATTCAGATTTTTTGCATCTTGTTTTTAAGCCCATAAATAATAATGTACTCGTTCTAATAAATTTATATTGTAATGTACTCATTCTAATATATATAAAAAATTAACACGCTCTCTACGTTTAAAAAATAAAAATAAAAAATAGAACAGTTCTAAACTAATGCGCTGTCTTCACTGTATCTAACGCCCACACGCTCAGTCACTCACACTGATCACGTTGCGGCCGCACTCAGACATTCAGGAACAAACTTTTTAGAGCGGCCCGCAATTTTAAAGAGCTACATTATCTTTCTCAACAAGGAGCTGGTAACATCATTGTTTCTAAAGGAATTAAAGCTACAGCTTCACTGTTAATAGAGAAACGCGGCAAAACAGTGGTAATTCATACATACACAACCTCTCTCTCTCTCTCTGTCATAAATGAACACTTGATGAATTACACTTTTCTGAGAATAGAATATTGAAGTGGAGAACACTAAACTGCAAGCTAACCGGTGTTTTCAGAAAGCAAGCGCGTTTATCCACAGTGGAGAGAGAGCGCGTG
>NW_015629561.1:2156242-2162843 GCF_001515625.1 Sinocyclocheilus rhinocerous
TAAGTAGTAAAACAACACAAACGGGGCAAAAATGCGTTTTAAGTTTAGAAACATTGAGTCTCCCCCTCCCTTGCCTCACAGTGCTTTGGTCCAAATGCCTGCTGTCCTCTTTTACATCACTTACACACACACGAGTCCGGTGAGAGAGAACAAAGCCAATAGTTGTGGAACTCCTGTAAGTAAGGATGTCAAGGCTATTATATTCACTTAAACATCGGATGAAGTGATTATTTTCTCTTTAATACAGATGATGCCAATGTATTTTTCGATGAGTCCGCTATGTTAGCAGTAATAACGTTACCTGCTTGAGGGAAAGGGTTGCCAGATTTTCATAACAAAACCCGCCCAGTTGCTACTCAAAACTAGCCCAAACTATCCATGTTTCAAGGAGGTCCCCCAGTAAAAATCGCGTTCGGGGGGCTAAAATAGACGTTATTGGGGTCGCTTCGGACATGAAAAACAACCCGCGGCAACAGTGATAAAGTAGCCCAATTCCACAGGAAAACCGCGGACTTGGCAACGCTGTGACGGATAGTAATGTCTACAACAGACACGACCTCTGTCGCTGCGTGACCACAACAGCTTTAAATTGTCTAATTTGGTGCGGTCTCCCTGCTGCACTAATAGTAGTAAGCCATTCCTCTGTATATAAATATCCTTACAAGTACAATTTTAGCTGTATTATTTGTGTCCCCTTCAAAAATTGCTCTTGAGAAATTTTGTTTATTGTCCCCCCCTACTGTTAGACGAAATTTACGCCCCTAAACTAACCGGTGTTTTCAGAAAGCAAGCTCGTTTATCCACAGTGGAGAGAGAGCGCATGCACATGATTGCCAGGTTGACAAAGATAAGCAGCACACTTAGCAGATATTTCCGTATTGCGCAAGTGGGAAGCTCTGTTTCGGGTATTACGTCTCTTTATATCAGGCAAACCAGTTGTGTTCCTCTGTGGCCAGATTAAACCTTGTTGTAGCCTATATATTATGCTCTATTCATTATTTTTTAGAAACCTCGTAATTTTCTTCCTTGTATTCAGATTAAGCGCGGTCCACTGCTGCACACGTGCCACAATATCGATACAGGGCCAGCTGTATCTCTGTGTATCTCTGTGAACACAGCACTAGAGACTATTAGGGGTGAAAAGAGAATTTCACCTTTCAGTTTTCCCTGATTGATTTTTAGAGGTATTAATACTAGTTTAGCGTTGCCGGCGACTGACTGAGAAGCCAGCCTGTAAATAAAGTGAGTTGTACAGTTTCCTTGTTTAGCCCTAATTTTGTGTAAATGTTCAGTTTTAGACAGCTCATTAAAGCTAAAAATAACAAACTAAAGTTATCCAGCCAATTGCAGTGAGTGATTTGCACTTTTTCTTGCCAAAATTATATGATCACTATTTGACTAATATTTCCTAATTACCAATTGTGTATGTATATGAAATTGAAATGCCTCTGGTCAGTGAAAATTCACTTCAATTTGCCTTTTTTTTGTACTTGAGTATTGGTTATTAAAGAACCCCAAAAAACGATTCTGAACTTTATAAAGTCCAGAATAGCTAATTGATCATGACCATGCAAAAAAAAATCCACTCACACTCCACAACCTTAGGCTGAGAGAAAATTCTCACTTTCCACAGAGAAAATGCTTTGTGAATGTAATTGTGTGTCAGATAGATGTTGCCTGTATGCACGAATCTAACCAGCGTGCCTAATTCCTGTTCTTGCAAAAGTGCCCTGAGATGAATAAAAAGCCTGAATGATGACGTGTCTGATCACGTTACTAACCTGCCAAGAAACAAACAAGGCTCATCACTGCCCTTGAGCCTTACTTGTAGTTTTGAGAATGTATTATAACAAAGATTGAAATTTTATTGACTGCATTTGTAACATCAAAGGCTTAGATGTACCCGTTAGTTAGATTCTATTATATTTTAAACTGATTATTTAGTCAATTCAAGCACATAAACTAACATTTGGGGTTGGTAAGATCTTTTCGAAAGAAGTCTCTCATGCTCACCAAATCTACATTTATTTAATTAAAAATACAGTAAAAACAGTATTATTGTGAAAAATTACAATTTAAAATGACTATTATGCTATTGTAAATATTTTTCATGTATTTTATTTTTGTGATGGCAAAGCTGAATTTTCGGCATCATTACTCCAGTCTTCAGTGTCACATGATCCCTCAGAAATCATTCTAATATGCTGATTTGCAGCTCAAGAATAATTTCTTATTATTATCAATGTTGAAAACAGTTGTGCTGAACTTTTTTTTAAGGATTCTTTTATGAGCATAAAGTTTAAACAGCATTTATTTGGAATAAAAAAAAACTTTTTGCAACATTGTAAATATCTTTACGGTCACTTTTGATCAGTATAACGCATTCTTGCTGAATAACAGTATTAATTACTTTCAAAAAGATTAATGACCCCAAACATTTGACCGGTAGTGTGTTTTTATATAAAGTTGTTGGATTTCAGATAGAAAAGAAAAGTTTAGTTTTGTTTCAGTGCCAGTTTGCAAGGGGGTGTATAACATTAATAGATTACCAGTCCTCATTTTCATCAGTGACTGAAGAGTGATTACCAAACCAAAACCCACCTGAAGCAGCAGGATCTGAGATTTCGTACCACTAGAAGCTGGTGTTCCCGCAAAACTCACATATAAAACACAGAGGAGCACTGTATTTTGCACTTGCACGATTGCTGTAGGATGATCAGTGAAAGGTGACTGAATGGAGAGATGTGTGGTGAGGATCTTGCAGCTCTTCATCAGGCGGGGAAAAGCGAGCGAGGAGGAGACGCAGACACACCAGGCGTGAAGTTAAACCTGCGAGTGTGTTTGTGCGCTGGGCTTCTTAGAGCTTCTCTACTTAGATCGTTTATCAATGACAATGAAAGGGATGGTCAAATTATCCGCTCACAGTCTCTCTCTCTCTCTCTCTCTCTCTTCCTGTCTCTCCCTCTCACCTTATCGCCATCTCTGTGTCTCTCTCGCTTTGTCACAATCTCTTTTTCTCTCCCTCTTTTCTCCCTCCTTCATTTTCGTATCCATCGCTTCCATCCGCATCTCCATTCTCTCTATTTCAGCACATTCTGTCTGTCCTCCACTTCCTCTCAGACCTGAGACACATGATTAGAAGACACTAGAATATCTGTGGTTTTCATGTCAAGTCAACCCGGCTCTGATGGAGTGAGCGTATCCTGCCTGCATCTCTGATATGCTGGCATAAGCATGTTGTTGTCTAATGTTGGGATTGATATCCGGAGGAGCGCTAAGGCTCAGATTTTGTTTCGTTGTTATGCTAGAAAGCTCATTTGGATTTTTTAAAGGACAACGTTCTCCTCATGTTCTTTGAAATGGATGTTTCTTTCTGTAGGAATCCCTCAAAGCTTTAGTTAAAAATATCGCATGTAACCTTTAAGGCTACTCCTGAGTCCTTAGGCCTTATAAATCTTTGTTTGTACTACCCGTTTGCATTTGTATACTTTGAATGTGTGTGAAATATGTCTGCTTTTTCTTGTTGAGGTTGTGCTGTCTTGGTCTAGTAGTGACTTAGTGACAATTTAAATATACCTTGCCAAATTAGATGACTCAGCTTTACGTCAACATCTGCATGTTATGAATCTTTCATTTCTTAGTAAATCATACAAAAAAGTCAAGTATATCTATGTATGTATGAATCAGATGGACATCTTTGTTTGGTTGTTGCGTCGTGTCTTACTCGTTTGTAAGATGGCATGTCAAATTAAATGAACCATTTTTAATATAATCAGTTGAGTCAAATTAATGAGTTAAACTTACAGCCCTAGTTCTAATAATATGCAGTGTTTATATATGTGTGTAATCTGTGTATATTATAGTATATACTACCATTTTTATTTTTATACTTTTCCTCAGCAAGAATGCATTGTTAATTAAAAGTGACAGTAAATACTTAAGTGACAAAAATATTAAACAGCTCAATTGTTTTTACATTGATAATAGGAAATGTTTCTTGAGCAGCAAATAAACATCAGAATGATTTCTGAAGGATGTGACACAGAAAACTGGAGTAATGACTGCTGAAAATTCAACTTTGCCATCACAAGAATAAATTACATTTAAAATATATAGTAAAATAGAAAACATTTGTTTTAAATTGTAATAATAATTTACAATATTACTCATATATTATTATTATTATTATTATCAAGCATATGTGGCCTTGGTGAGCATACTGATAATTTAATATTTCATCCACTGACATTTAAAAATGTTTTACATACACCTAACAGCAGAGACTGATATTATTTGATAGTGATATTCATTTTGCCTATTTGACCTTTTCAGATCAGACTTCTGCTTTTGAATTGTTTTGTTTGAAAAGGAACACAATTCAGTTGGACTCACACAAAAAGGTGCTGCTTTAAAGATTAAAAAGCTGCTTTTAAGTAATGTTATAATTATGTAAATAATTCATTGAACATTACTGAATTGGTTTAGTTATTAGGGCGCAGCTATGACATTACAAGACAGGTGCTGTCAAATTTAATTTGATCACTAATGTAATGTTAAATATCAGTCTGCCATATACCGGTATATCTGTAGTTGATAAGATGACAGGATTTAGGTTTGCAAACAGCTCACTTTGCATCAGGACAGCTGTGGACCAAAAGCCTAGCCTTGGTTATTTACTTCTTGATGGTTATCTTTTGTGAATTCCAAGCGAGGCTGTTGTCCTAATTGGCGGTGATTACCGTGAGAGCAGCACAGGTACGCCCAGGTGATGCTGACGAGTCAGAGGCATCTTTTCAGCCAGTGATGTTTTTTGGAGTGTCCTTGTGTCTCTGCATGAAGGAGCTGCAGTGGAACGGCGGCCATAGCGCTCCTCCTGTCCCTTCACTCAATCACTCACACTAATTAACCTCCTGGCTCTCAGACTAATGGACAGTTAGTGCCTCTATGAGCTCCACATCAGCCTACAAAAGACTTCTGAATATAACGCTTGCTGCTCATTACGCCTTCAGTTTATGTTTTTTATGAAGTGATTATAACAGGTGTTGCAAGTTATTAAGTGTGAAGATTTATTGTCAGTGCATCTGCTTTCAATATATAACCCAGTGAAAGTAGGTAGGAGACAGGTTATTTGAGGAGAGAGATGGAGAAAAGGGGATTATGATGCAAGCCAGAATTAAACACACGTTTCCTGCATGTGCATCAAGTCTGCAAGGCCACAGTTCCATCCCAAACACATTCTCAGCTCCATGATGAATAAATAGTATTTTTTAAATAATTAGTTCAAAAAAGGACACAAGCCAGAATTAAACCTGCATCCCTTGCATGAGCACCACAAATCAACATGCAAATTGCTAGGTCATGGTTCAAAGTGAAGGCCATTTTCAGTGTCATCATGATAAATAACTGATCTCGTAGCATTTAATGAATAGTTCAAAAAGACACAAGCTTGACATTCAAGGCTCCACATGTCAACAGCTAGGCCACGGTTCACACGAACACATTCTCAACACCATTGTGAAGATCTGACCTTGTAAATTTTTTATTAATAGATTAAATTGCTAGAATCGAACTTGCATCACTTATATAAGCTCCAAGGCTCATCATGTCAACTGCTAAGCAGCGGCTCACACAAACACATTCTCAACACCATGGTAAATATGTGATCTTGTAGCATTTTTCTTAGTGAATGTAAAAAAAAAAAAGAAGGACACCTGCACCAAGACTCAACATGTCAACTGCTAGGCCATATTTCAGACAAAACTCACTTTCAGCTCCATGATGAATATCTGATTTTGTAGCATTTTTCTTAATGAAAAGAATAAACAGACATGCACTAGAATTGAATCCACCAGCTTTCCTGCATCGCAAATAACTGATCTTGTAATATTAGACAGGATCACAAAACGTTTTATTGTATGGGGAAAAAATAACAAATTTGATCTATAACATAACAGTGTGTTTATGTACTGTATAGTGTGATTTTTGATGTTTAATTCAGATTTAAAAATGTTGTTAAATGTAAAAAACACTTGCTAAAACATTTAAAGTGCATTTACACATTGCTTTTCTTATTCATTTTTCTCATTAACAACTCGTTAACAAAACTACATTTTAAACAATAATTACACAGTTTTGGATGTTTATTTATTTGTCAGTTTGAAAAATGATTATTTACATTTTTAGATTTTAATTAAATATATTTAGATATCTTTTTTTTTTATGTTTGAAAAACAACATTACAGTGACCTTGCTGCCTTTTTTAAATCTCACAGATTATTTGAATCTTTTGCCCTTAAACAAATAATCTGTTTTTTCCTGGTCCAGCATATAATCTTGTTTGTTAGAAAATGGTCAAGTCTGGTCAAGTATTTTAGATGTTTTCCTAAAGAGTCTGGGGCAGGTAGTTTGCATTTGTAGCAAGGTCCGCATTAAAGGGTTAGTTCACCCCAAAATGAAAATTCTGTCATTAATTACTCACCCTCATGTCATTTTAAACCCGTAAAACCTTTGTTCATCTTCGGAACACAAATTAAGATATTTTTGATGGAATCTGAATATAATCTGACCCTGCATAAACAGCAACGCAACTGAAATGTTCCCA
>NW_015629561.1:2163329-2181458 GCF_001515625.1 Sinocyclocheilus rhinocerous
GCTGGACGTAAACAGCGTATGCTGTTCTGTGTCAGCTGCGTCACACGGATACGCTGTTTCCGTTCAGATCAAATCACAACAACGTAGGAAACAGATCCGGCGTGACGCAGCTGACACAGAACAGCATACGTTGTTTTAAGTTCAGCGGATATTCTCCAAAATGGCACCAGGGTGATGCGGAGGAGACGAATTGTTGAATAAAGTCGTTATTTTTTCCTTGCTACGTTTATGGACTTGGGAACATTTCAGTTGCGTTGCTGTCTATGCAGGGTCAGACAGCTCTCAGATTCCATCAAAAATATCTTAATTTGTGTTCCGAAGATGAACGAAGGTCTTACGGGTTTGAAACGACATGAGGGTGAGTAATTGATGACAGAATTTTCATTTTTGGGTGAACTAACCCTTTAAGCCTTGCTAAACAGCAGAGACTAAGAGTGATTTAAAAAAAAATTTTTTTTTTTTTTAAACGTGCAGATATTTTTTCCCCTTTGCTTTCATCTATTTTCGGTGCAGTTATTTTGTGTGGTTTTGGTAGACTGTTTTCCACAAACTGCTGTTAATTCAGGGCACTCTCTGAAAGTATAAATCTTGAAAGCCAAATGACACCTACTACACATCTCTCCTCAGCTCGCTTGTTTTTAATCTTTCGGCCTTGCAGATATTTCACAACTTTACAACTGCCACTCTTAATCTGCAATCTCACTTTCTTCTTCTCCTCGTTCTCCCACTCAATTACTCTTTTCCTCACTGGCTCTCCCACACACCTCGTTCGGTGGAAGACCCCCTCCCCAGACAACCTTTGAAATGCTGGCGCAGTGGCTGGTTATCCCTTATCACTTATTTGTTTCCTTTCTTATGAAAACAGAGTAGCGCTGCTGCGGGTGACCCCCTGCACCACATGAACTCAACCAGACACTTTTCCCGGAATATCCCCGGAATGGTCTGGGTGGCCTCACCTGAACCGGGCTGTTAATAAACTGAATAGACAGCGTTGCGGACAGACACTGTTCATTAAGTCAGATTAGGTTAGGTCAGATTCTACATGCAATTTACACTCAATTTCACTGTGTGTCCTAATCAGGAGTGACATGATTCTAGCAAGAAGTAATTTGTCTGTTCACAATGAAAGAGAAAGCTGCACAAGAACATGCAACCAGAACAAATTTGCTCTATAATATACAGTATAGTAATGTGCAGTGTGATTTTGATGTTTTATTTAACTCATGTTTAAAACCGTTGTTAAATGTACAATTACCATTCAAATTTTTTATGTTGTTGAATGAAGTTTCTTTTGCTCACCAAGGCTGCATTTATTGGATCAAAAATACAGTAAAATGGCAATATTGTGAAATATTATTAAAATTTTAAATATATATTTTCTATTTTAATATATTTTAAAATGTAAGTTATTCCTGTAATGACAAAAAGTCCAGTCTTAGTGTCACATGATCCTTCAGAAATCATTCTAATATGCTGATTTGATGCTCAAAAAAAATTTCTTATGAGCAATTTTTAGAGGAGTCTTTGATGAAAAGAAATTTAGAATGAACAGCATTTATTTTAAACAGAAATAATTCGTAACAGTGTAAATATCTTTACTGTCACATTTTTATCAATTACAGTGGTGTGAAAAAGTGTTGGCCCCATCCTGATTTCTTATTTTTTTGCATGTTTGTCACACTTTAATGTTTCAGATCATCAAACAAATTTAAATATTAGTCAGAGATAACACAAGTAAACACAACATGCAGTTTTTAAATGAAGGTTTTTATTATTAAGGGAAAACAAAATCCAAAACTACATGGCCCTGTGTGAATCACACCACTGTAAATGCATCCTTGCTGAATAATAGTATTAATTTTCTGAAGAAAAAAAAAAATCTTACTGACCCCAAACTTTTGAGTGGTAGTGTAACAAACAGTGCATTTAATACATAAAACAAGACATTTCTGCATTTACAAATAGCTTTTCTTCATCCATTTGTGTGTTAAACATTTCGACTCATTAGCTAAACTACATTTAAAAAAATAAAACAATAAACAGTATTTGATGTTTATCTATTTGTTGGTTTGTGAGTTATTTACATTTTTATATTTGAATGAATGCATTCAAAAATAAACAGGTGTAGATTTGTTTGAAAAATGTCAAAACAAAAATTTGTTTTTAATTGTTTTATTTACAAATTATCTGAATTATTCAGTTGATATTTGAGTTCTTCAATTATTTTGATTTTCTTTACATGTAAAGACTTTATCAGCATTATAGAGAGATGAGAGAAAAGCCATATTCATTCATTTTGCATTGCATTGTAAATTTTTTTCTAATGAGCAAATTAATAATATTGACTTCTACAGTCATGCAAAGCTGAAAGTAGCTACATGTCTAACTGCATTGTTACAGCGGCCTCATGCTGTGCCAGAAGAGTAGAGCACAAAACATTTTGACTTGCTAATGAGTGTTTGTGTGTGTTTTCGCAGACATGCCCATCTTTGGCCAATGTCCTGCCCAGGATGACTTCTACCTGGTCATGTGCAGCCTCTGTAGTCAGGTAGTCAAACCCCAGGCCTTCCAAGCACACTACGGTAAGAACATCACCTGCTCTCCAAAGCTGGCTCACTCTCTGTGTTTCTCTCTCTCTGCCGTCTTTAATGGAGGTGTTTTTGAAAAATCTTAAGACAGAAATCCCTCCCGCCCCCACCTCTGCTCTGCCTCAACTGTCATAGCATGAAGAGGGAAGAACACAAGCCTTTGATACCCACCGCCAGAGTTCTGTTTACTATCCTCAAGTTAATATTTGATGTGCTCTTTTTAGTTGGCACGTCTGTGCTGTTTTATCCAAACTAGATCATGTAAAACCTCCCGTAAGACGTCAGAAATAAAATCACTCTGATCTGCAAACCTCTGATCTGTATTTTGAGGAAAATGACTTACGAGGATTTTATTTATTTTTGAGCCATTTAAAACTTATCAGCAGGGGTTTAACACTGTAGCATTTGTTTTAGCATATGAACATTACAAATTATTCTGCCAAAATGCTCAAATTTGAGAATTTTTACAAATTTCAAGAAATTGCTGTTAATCATATGGTTGTATTGTAGGAGAGAGCTCTTAATGGAGCTGGGATCTTTTTCTTATGTACTGAAATCTGTGTTAAAAGTTTTATTCTTGAAAATGCTTGGCCCAGTCAAGGTCTTGCTTTGTTCCAGCTCTGAACATAATAATTAAGCTTGAACGAAAGTCTCCATTACCAGATGCTGAATCAATTTGTTTTTTAAGATACTGTAGTGATAGTGGCTGTTCACTTGGACTCATTATTTCAGCATTGACCACAAGGGGGAGCCAAAATGTCTTTAAATCCCAGTGGCAAATTATTTGGTGCTTTTCAGCATGCTGTAAAGTAGGGCAACAGAAAGAAAGAAAGAATGAATAAATAAATACAAAACATATCTAAAAACTTTCTAATGTGAAGTGCATATGGCTGTTTTAATTTACTAAATATGTTGTCTGCATATGCTGTGTGTTTGAAAGTGAAGGAGCCACATTTTATTCTGTTACTCGAACATGCATCTAGCTTGGTTTGCTTTGAGTCTGCAGAGCCACATCCAATGAAATGCAAAACGCCTTAGGTTTCAGTTTTATTGTTAACAACATTTTGTCTGCCATTTCAATGAGATTTTATTGCCTTTTAGATCTTTTGTGCCTAATATTGAAGTTGTAGCAATATGGGATATTCGTTTTCTATCACTGTCACAGTTCAAAACATTAAGTACAACATTTTATTTTTAGAATAATTTAAATAGTTTTAAAATGAATGAAACTTAAAAATGTAACAATTCTTTTAAAAAGTAGTTAAATTTTTCTTTTAAAATTTGTAGCATATATTCATACAATTTTTCAAAAATTTTGGGTCTTTAACATCTTCCTAATATGTGGATATTTTAGTTACTCTCAAAGCAACATGTTTGGTGTACGTAAAAGTTCATGAACCCTTAATGACACTGTGCACCTGTTGTCAGGCTATCTGGACCCAAAATGAAACTGTTATTTGATTGGAAGATTTCCTGTGGCCATAACTGAATCCAAAAACATGTCACAGGACTGAGAATTTGTGCAGATTGTGAAAGTTGCAGCACTCTCTCTCGAGAGCCAAAACATGTTGACATCAGTGTGCTTGACGCTCTGTTCAGCTTCCAGAAGATCAGTTTTTCAAAACTGCATTGATGTTTTAATATTCCACAGTATGATCTGTTTATTGCACTCAGACTGGGCCAGTTCTGCTGTTTTTTTTAAGAGATCATCATTACACAATCACACAAATGTTATGAACACTAGGACTCTTTTATTCTAGAAACTGAAAGATTAATGAGCAGATTAACTACACAGACCATGAAACTTTTAAATGCTCAAGTGCTTGACTAATAGCGTAGGGAAGAATCTAGTTCTGGCAAGTGCTTATCCAAGATGAGGATTAATAAATCATAATGAGCTGAAACAAGCTGTGGTACTAAGGAATATGTATTGCAAACTACATATGAATCTGCAGTCAGAAAGTTAAGTACAGTTTAAAAATGACTTTTAAAAGGATTGGCCTTCGTAACAATTTAAAGTCATATTTTGTATACATGTATTTAAATGTGCCATAGTTTTTAATATGTGTTTAAGATCTGCTTGTTGAACATTTGCATGTTAAACACTTTGCGGGAGACGTTTGCTCATGATTATTATGATTATCAACCCTCTACATTGCGAGTAAATCACTCGCATATGCGACTAAATCTTCACTCTGGCGACTAAATGATGTCTAACATTAGCCAATGGCTAATTAATTCTCAGATTTTACTCTATATGTGTGTGTATTTAAATCTATATTGCCATAATTTCTATTGGGTGGTTTAGATTTGCTTGTTGAACATTTGCATGTTAAACACTTTGCGGGAGACATTTGCTCAATTATTATGAATTTTATTGCCGCCTTAAATAAGAAACTAATTTGTATCCTCTTCAGTGTTCATCAGTTTGAAATGGTCTCAAAAAAATCCCCTGTGCTTGAATTGACCGACTTTCACTTTACTAAATTATGCTTTTGTGGATGTTGTTGGATTCTGCAGTCACACTGCACCCCAGTTGATTAGACCAGGATGCACAGATATACTTATAGAAAGAACTTTATTTGTAGTATTTCAAGTTTATTGATTATAGCGACAGTTAAATTTGCAGTTATAACAAGTTCATTTGCAAAGTGTAAATATTTGTGTTATAAGAATTTTATGTCATCATAAATCACCATCATTATCATCATCATCACAATGTGTACTCTCATACACAATATTAGAGCACTTAGATTAGATTGGTTGTGGCATCCGCCATTTCTCAAATGCATTTTAGAAATATATTTTTTACTTCTGCAAAATTATATCACTGACGAAAGATCTTGACTAATCGATAATAATTTTTTTGTTGTTAACTGTTTTAGAGACAAGAAGTTTTGAAGAGATGCTGGCTTCTTGATTTGTTCTCCATTTAAAAAAAAAAAAAAAAGCTCAAAATGGTACATTTCTACACTGTGCTTTTGTCCACACTGATCATCCTTCTTTTGCGCAAGGCTCTTGTTTTTACATCGGTAATTCCCTGTGGTCATTTGTCAGGTTGCCGTATTTGGTGTTCAGTTTCCTTACAATAATCCCAGATTGCTTTTCAACATGGGGCGGAATGATATTGCAGATTGTTTTGGTGTAATTAGGGCTTTGTTGATTGGGCCTTTGGTTACTCAAATTGTTGTTGGCTCACTTTCTCAGAGCAGCGCCAACAACCCAGCAAATAGCTGCAAGCATCTGTGAGAAATAAATAGGATTTCTTCCTGGTGTCCTTCTTCATTTTTTTTTTTGTGTGTGTGTGTTTTTGCTGTAGTTTTATCAGCACAGATTAGTGTGTGTGTGTGTGTGTTTGCCCCCGGTTTGCTGGAGGGATTAGTTACAAATGCTAGGCCGGAGCAGCAGGACTGTGTTGTGTGTGTGTTGTTGACAGGCAAGTATAGAGAGACCAGAGCGTTTGTTAGTGCAGCACAGCGGTTCACTCATTTGACTAAATGCACTTGCACATTTGTGTCTTGTAATTACTACTGAGAGAAAGCAAGTGTGTGTGCAACTAAAATGTTAAAAGGCAAATAAGTAAAATTATTATTATTATTTTTTTTATATGTAGTTATATTATACATCTTGAAATCTTTACAACCCACCTGCATTAAACATAAAAATGCCACTAGATGGCAATAATGTTTGACTGTTGAGAAATTGTACGTCGTTTTTTAAAATGATACCAGCTTTCAACTTTGGCAGCCTTAAAACATTAAACTAATTAATTAATTAATTTACGAGTGAATGAAAAAAAATCTGAATAAAAATGTAAAAATTATTGTACGTTTATTTACTTTTGCCATCAACATTTTGAGCATTCAAAGAGTAAAACCTTGCAAATTTCTTGCCCTTCAGAGAGAAGACACAGCTCCAGCAGCAAGCCCCCATCCAGCTATGCCGCCTCTGCTGCATTCGCAAACTCTCGAAATAAGAGCAGCCTTGGGGGTGGAGTTGGGGTCGGGGCTGTTGGTGGAAGCACTCTTGCACGCCCCTCCAGTGCAAACAGCAGCACCCCCACTAAAATCTTCAAATCAACCAAAGAGAAGCTGCCTCACTGGAAGCCTCACTTCCCCTATAGGGTGCCGCAAGAAGAGAGGTGTGTATGTGTGTTTGATGGAGTGTAAGTGAATTTCATGGATAAATGTGTTCAGATAAGCAGCCCATTCTTGCGTAATACAAAATATGTAATCTGAAACACACACCCACATTTGGTACAATATAAGACTCTTTATTTCTCTGCCTCCCAGTCCCACCCCTGCAGTTAAAGGAGAGAAGGTCCATCTGAAGGTGGAACCTTCACCCAAACTTCCCCATGTGCCCGCCTCTTCTTCCACTTCCTCCTCCTCTTCCTCCAATACTGTGAGCACCTCTCCCTTGAAGTCAGGCCTTAACTTCCCCTCCATACCAAAGGCTCCACAGCTGGCCCCAGGTCAGATCCCCAATGGAAAGGGCCACCTCTCATCCCAAGACAAGAAACAAGACAGCAGCAGTGCCAGTAGCAGGAGACCCTTGTACAAGAGACTAGGTGAATGCTAATACTCACTGCTGTTACTCTATATTTATGTTATATGTCACATAAAAAAAAATAATAATAATTTTCTTGAACTTTTTTTTAACTGTGTGTTCTGTTCTGTTATTTTCCTTAAATCAGAGCGAGAGTTTAATCCAGATATCCATTGTGGGGTTATGGATATGACAGCACGTAAGCCATGCACAAGATCCTTAACATGCAAGGTATGCCACCTTCTACACTTTGAAATATGTACACTTCAAATACACTTTGAATGCACTCTGGACATTTTGGTACTTACAAATAGGAAGTTATTATGTTATTACCAATAATCAGTATTTAAAAAATCGGTAACACTTTACAATAAGGTTCATTAGTTAACTACTTTAGCTAACATGAACTAAGAATGAACAATACTTCTACAGCATTTATTAATCTTAGTTAATGTTGATTCCAAGATTTACTAATTCATTATTAAAATCAAAAGTTGTGCTTGTTAACATTAGTTAACGCACTGTGAATTAACATGAACTAATGGTTAACAACTGTATTTCCATTAACTAACATTAACAAAGATTAATAAATACTGTAATAAATGTATCGTTCATTGTTTGTTTATGCTAGTTAATACATTAACTAACATTAACTAATGGAACCTTATTGTAAAGTGTTACCAAAAAAATCATTCAGACTAAAGCTTCAAGTGTCAGACTTTCAGTCAGATGTTTTAAATCAGACTTAAAACCTGGCAAAATGAACAAGCCTAGATGTTGTACTGCATTTAATTTAAAAAAAAATTTGAGTATTGCCCTAATAATATAACAATATAATGTTAATAATACAACAAAAATAGTAAGCTCCGATATTTTATTTTATTTTTGAATTATCGTCCTAATATAATAATATAGCATTAATACAAATATATATATATATATATATATATATATATATATACACACACACATACAACACACGTGTGTGTATAATGTGTGTATGTATGTATCTGAGTTTTTTATTTTTGTTATTTTGTAATATAGCAATATAGCATCAATAACAGCAAAAATAATGAGCTCAAATATTATATTGTATTTCGTGTATTTTTTTTTAATGTTGCTGCTGAATATCGGCATAATATAATATGGCAGTATAGCATTAATAAAATAGCAAAAATAAAAAGGCTCAGATATTACATTGTAATTAATTAATTATTTTGAATATAATAATATTGAAATATAGAATTAATAATACAGCAAAATATTCGGTTGAGATTGCATTTTATTTTTGAATTGGGTTCTAATATAATCATATACCAATGTAACATTAATTTTATACCAAAAAAAGTTCAAATATTATTCCAGATTTATTTAATTTCTAAATATCTTCTGAAACAGAATGATCTTGGCCTATATCAATATGGTCACCAGTGTATTTTTCAGACCTAGGATGTCCCTAATGTTCAAATTTCTTTGAGTATGTAAACCAATCATTTAATTGTTTGACTGAACTGTTAAATATCCCCCCATTTCACCACAGACACATTCCATAAGCCAGAGGAGGGCGGTGCTCGGGCGGCGGCAACGCTTTGACACGCTGCTTGCTGAGCACAAGAGCAAAGCACGCGACAAGGAGCTGCAGTTCAGGTTGGACCCCTCACACCCAGCACCCCCTCTCAGGGACCCTCACCCTCCCCCCTCCCGCCTCTCACAAGACCTTCACACGGTCTCCCATGGCAATGGCACTGCCGATGCCACCAAGCCTTTGCCCCTCAGCAAACCCAAACCTCATAATTCTGGGCTTCCACGGTGAGTTGCTTCCTCCTGCCCCACTATTTACTCTAAACCGGCTTCCTTTTGATTCATTAGCCAAATTTATTATAGATCTCCAGTTGTTTTTTTGTTCTTTGTTCGGGTGGTTGATAACCAATGTAAAGGTTAACGTGCTCTTCTGTATCTTCAGACTCAACAGCAGTAACTCTCACAGTGGAGGAGACCCAGCTATGGCACACGACCAGACCCACCACTCTCACTCAGCCCCTGTCGGTACCGAGACCAGCCGCCTCTCCAGTGACGAAGGGGAGAACGAGGAGAGAGAGGAGGCCACGGAGAAACTGGACTGCCATTATTCAGGTTACCACCCACGACCAGCTGCTGTAAGTACAAGAAACCTTGTGATCTTAAAGTGTTAGGGAGTTTTTTTTTTTTTTTTTTTGAAGTAGTGAATTTCTCAAACTGAAGTGCCTGCTTAGAAAGTCACTTGCATTTATTTCCAGCTTTTGAATCACTAAGCTGTTTTAAAACGAGTTTAAATGAATGTCCATGGCCTCATTTGAATCCAATTTTGTGGCCACCCTCTTTAAAGTGGGTTTCAGTTTGAGTCTGCCTTGATCTAAATGCCTGAAGAGGATGTTCAGTACCATGCACCAATGTATGATTTTTTTTTTACAAAATGAAATTTAGGACTAATTATAAATGAAAATGTGTCCTTTTATTTTTCTCAGACAGAATTCTGCACATTACTTTGTGAAATTGAAATGTATTAAATAATTAAACTAACTTGAAATGTTAACAAATCCCACATCAAATAAATAAATAATACAAACAAAAGAAGTCTCTTCATATAAAAAAAACTGAGGCTTTGCCTGTGCTCTTTCCATTTAAAACCAGAGGCAACCATTGCATTTTAATCATCATCTATATTGTGTCTCTCACCAGTACTGCACTTTTGGAAGTCGATTGTACGGTAGAGGTTGTTACGCGTTCGACCGGCGCTGGGATCAAGTACGTTGTACTCTCACCACCATGTTGGACAAACATGTCAACTCACAAATGTGGAAGTAAGTGTGTGTGAGACCCTTCCCACAATCAGCTGTTTTTCCATTAAACAGAATCCTAATTGTGATTTCTTGCATTTACTTTGTAGGAAAATCCCTCTGGCGTTGGAGAACTCTGCAACAACACTCACAGCCTCTCACCGGACAAGCACAAACTCCCATTCTTCCTCATCCTGCTCCATTTCTGCAGGGTTTCTCAGCCTGTCCTCACCACCGCCTTATGACAGCAAGCCGGTCCTGTCATATGGCACCACCCTGAATGCCCGCTCTTCTCCGCAAGCCTCCGCCACCGAGCAGCCCGCCTACAGTGGCGCTTCTAGACAAGTGTCAGCCTCATCACCCCAGATGCCTTCAGCCCACTCGTCCTCGCTACCCTCGTTGGGCTCCAACCGACCCCTCAAATCCCGATCTGTTACAAAATCCTTTAAGGCTCGGGAGCCATCCTTCAGCCTAAGTAACTCTATCGTCAGGGGCAGTACTAACAGCAGTGTTAGCGTCAGCGGTTGTGCGAGCGGTAGCCTGAGTTCGGGCAAGAAGCGGAAAAACAGTTCCCTGTTTACCACCCATAGCACTTACACCTCTGAATCCTCCTCCTCCTCATCTTTTAAGAAGAACTGCGGGATAAACTCCTCCAGTCTTGGCAGCGCCTACCACACCTCGCTCGCCTCCACCCCTTCTTCATCTTCATCGTCAACAACGCTGTCGTCATCCCACAGCGGGGTGTACTGTGTGGGGGTAAACTGCACCCCAGGCAGGGCCAACTCTTTGAGCTTGAAGCAGGAGTCGACAGGACGTGGCCCTCCCTCAGGCAGCCCGGCTGAGTCCATTAAACGCATGAGTGTGGTGATGAACAGCAGCGACTCCACCCTCTCCCTCGGGCCATTTGTTCACCAGAGCAGCGATCATCACGCAGATGCACGTCTGGAAGCCAAAAGGAGGAAGTGCTCACCTGGCTCAAGTAGCCTCAACAGCACAGGTGTATAATCCTAGTGTTTGGTTTTATTTATTTATTTATTTATTTTTATCCAGATTCCTGTTTCATTTTGGTTTTGATTTAGATTTGGTTTCATTTTAGTTAATTTCAGATTTCATTTGGTTTCTGTTTAATTTTGTTTTAATTTTAATTAGGGCTGGACGATATGGCCAAAATTGATATCGCGATATATTTCTTAATTTCGGTCGATACGATATAATTCCGATATCGATATGAACACTATTTATCTGAAATAGAAATCTTTTGTAACATTATAAATGCCTTTATCATCACTTTTGATCAATTTTATCCAGTTTCTGTTTCATCCTATTTTGGTTTCAGTCCAGTTTGTTTAATTTCAGTTTAGTTGTAATCGAGAATCTAATGTCACTTTGGTATCAATTCAGGTTCTGTTTCATATCAGTTTTAGTTTTAATTTGGTTTGTTTAATTTCATTGTAGTATTAAATGCAGTTTCTATTTCATTTCAATTTTTTTTTAATTTGGTTTAGATTTTTAAATTTTGCATTATTTTGAGTTTAACTTTGATCAAGTTAGCATTTAATTTTAGTTTAGTTTTAATCCAGATTTTATGTCTAATCTTATTTTAGTATTCAGTTTGTTTCATTCCAGTTAATTTGGTTTCTATTTTATTTTAGTTTAGTTTTGATCCAGTTTCTGTTTTGCTTTATTATTAAGATGATTTCAGATTCAAATGAGTTTCTTTGATCCAGTTTCTGTTTAGTTTTAATCCAGGCTGTCAAATACCTTTTTTAGTATTTATCCATTCTCTATTTAATTTCAGTTAATTTAATTTGCTTTGTTTAGATCTAGTTTATTTTGATCTAGTTTCTATTTAATCTCATTTTGGTTTCAGTCCTTTTTTCATTCTGTCTAATAGTAATTTAGTCTAGTTTCCATTTCTATTCTATTTCAGTTTAGTTTTAATTTGGTTTCTGATTAATTTTAATTTAGTTTTGATCCAGTTTATATTTCACTTCATTGTAGTGTTAATCCAGTTTCTATATTATTTCAGTTTTACTTTGATCCGGTTACGTTTTCATTTCAGGTTAAATAAAATGTTGCAATTGTTTCATTTCAGTTTAGTTCTAATCAAGTTTTTTGTTAAATTGCACTTTGCCGCTCTTCAAAGTTTACTTCAAAACTGAACAGAGATCATACAGAACTGTCAGGCTGACTAATCTCTTTTTTTCTGTATTCACATCGTTATAGAAAGTCCTGAAACGCTAGAAACCCAATTTAATTAGTAAACTTGAAATAATTATTATATGCTGTTTGCTTGATTATAAAAAGGGCTGTCTCTTATTTTAACTTTGTAATGATTTTGACAGCGTCTGGAGCAGGAGGGGGAGGAGGACAAGGTCCTGGCAGGCCCAAAATATCCAAGTCTCCATCAATCAACAACATCCACAGCAAGCATGCTCGCTCTATACCTGGACCACCAGGGCTCCCTAACAATTCACTCATACATCAGGTTAGTAACAGCATCTGATTCCTTCCTTTAGTTTAGAATGTAATATTGTCTCTTTCCTCTTACACATTACATTTCTGTACTTGTGTGTGTGTGTTTCCCACAGCCAAAGGCTCGTCCCTGACACAGGTGTGGAGGCTCTGAGCGTGCTGAGCAGTAGGCTGGACCCAGAGCTCCCTCAGCCCCCTCATGCCACTCTGCACGAGGCCTTCTTTTTCTCTTACTCTTCCCACAATCCTCAGGGTGGAATGCATACTGGGTGGCCCATTGATGTCCTTCGTGGGGATTTCCTCCCAAAGCCATGCAGGGGCACTCTCCGGGGATAGGATAATAAGCCAGAGAGATATAGTTCTCCTGTCGGAAGTTATAATGAATCTATACAATGCACCATTGGGTACAAAGCCTGCTGCGTAGAGCATGAGCTGCCCAGCCTGAGTACTTGTGCTGGGGCCGGAAGGTATAGATTTTGGCTGGTGCGTAGCCTCACCAACACTACCAAGCATAGGAGGGATGTGAGATGCGAACAAGATAAGTTGCTTTACCGATGTTCTTCGGTATGTTAGCTTGAGCGTGTGGACATACCAGAATACTGGAAACCGAAATCCTACTCCGCCTTGGAGGAAGTGTACAGGAGAGGAACATCCCTAAAGTAGACACACAATCAACTTAAGTTAATCATACACATGATCTCTCACTGGAAGGCTGTATTAGATTAAACTACACTCACTGCAGATAGACATGACTGGAGTGGAGTTTCAACATGAGCAACCTAAACTTAAAGATTATGCAAACTAAACAGTTTTTAGACCACATTTTGTTTACAGGTTAGCAAACAGAACATATACCATTTTCCTTTACCATTTACCAACTTAAAACTTTAGTTATTTATTTAGTTAATTCCGGCTGTTTTATTGCAATTTCTTTTTTACTGAAAAATCCAACCCTAAATCAAGCTCGAACACCTTGCGTTAGTGAAAGCACTTGATTCCCCCCCACCATGTTTATTTTGAATAATTTCAGGTTTGTGTTAGTATACTAGCATGTCTTTACTGTATCTCTGAGCAACAGTCATCTCTAAACGGTCAGCTCCAAAAAAACTCGACAATACTGTAATCCTCTTAAAAACCATAACTTGGACAATACAGATATTCAGTTTTAGGTACATTAAAGGCTTGATTCATTAAACCTTTTAGCACATGCAAAAATTGCTCCAGCAGGTGACGTTTCACCTCTTACAATTACCCATGAAGAAGCATGTGCTGAAATTTTAATGTACTAAAATCTGCAGTCTCGTTCGAAAATGATTGTAGGAGAGTTTCCTGGTGAAGATGCCTTAGGTGTGGTATCGTTATGTGCCGTTTCAGTCTCAGAAAGGGGCTCGTGGCTAGCTGATGTTGAGCCATAGACCAACATTACAGACACACTATCATCTCAGCAATGGAGTAGACATCTACACGACACTCAATACTGTGAGACACATATACAGTAGTCTGGCCAGTGCCATCTCATCAAGTGACCAACCCTAAAGAGGTTAGTAGCTGGACATTCTGATTTAAATCTCGTTTTTATTGTGGGTCTGTCGACTTCAAGGCAATAGATCCTTTTTTGACTCGTTGATCTTCATAAGAGATGTTGAGCTGGATTTTGTTGTGCAAGTTGGGGCTTCTCTTTAAAACTCCCGTAAATTCCTGAACTCCACTGATGTCAGTCAGCAATGGTCGCTGAGAAGTAGAGCATGATTTTGTTTGTGTATTTTTTTCCTTCTGCTTTTTCGTACACAAAACCGAATACAAATATTGAATTATCCCTATTTCAGAATACATATTTTGTTAAAGAATTGTACATATGGAGATGTATTTTTGCACAGGCATTTTCGTAAACGATTTTTGGTACAATTGAGATCATTATTATTTATTTAGAAAATGGAAACATTCTAAGATTATTAGAAGTGGTTCACTGCCAAGCCGATAATGCAATACGCCACTCTATCCGAACACAGCTTCTTGTTAGTCACACACCGAGTTCCCCCGGACAGATTGTTGCCACAGTAGTGGGGAATCATTATGTATTATTATTTAGGTGTCAGTAGTGCTCCTTTTCCCTCATGATTCCTCCCCATCTCAAACCAAGAGGTCAGAGAATGTGATCAAAATGGCCCGTTTAACTGTGCAAAAGATTTCTGGCTGACTGATGTATTTTGTAGGACTTTTCTAACTTGGAGAGGGAACAAAACAGTTGTACAGTGCAAAATGTGCACCACTGTTGCCAAATGTTGTAATTGGATACACTGCTTTTTAATTACTTGTTAATTTGCTTTTAACGCTGACAAAAAAAAAGAAAAAAGAGAAAGTGCCTGAATTAGTTTCTCATCAACTGTTGTTATGGCAGAGCTTTTTATTTCATGTATTTTTTTTTTTCACAGTACTTGAATGTTATATAAGGGTTTAGAAACGTTTTAAACCTGCCTAGCAATCTCACACATCGCCCTTTTCCCCTTCAAGTAGAGCGGTAACTCCGATTGATGAAATGCATGGCAGAGGAGTAACACTTACTTGACAATGACATGAGAAAGCTTTCTGTCTGTCCCTTGCATTCTTTTATGACTACTTTTGATATTAGAAATTTTCAAAGCGAGAGGGATAGATATTTTGGTGGCTAAGTCGGTGATTTCAACCAATGTTTTAGGCAGATAAATGTACTGTTTACCTTGAAATTGTAACTCCACTGTTTTCAGATAATGAAAGCTTTGTGAAGATGTTTGATTAAACACCACAGATTTGGAATGTGAATCGAAGATAAAAACAAGTTTGCTTTTTGGGGAAGAAGCCTCTACATATAAACTTATGTACAAGTGTGTATATTTTGATTTTTCTTTTCCTTTGTCTTTTTTGTATACATATTCAAAAATCATTTGATCAGCTGGACTTTTGTGTGTTGGCTGCTATGTAATTCATGAACAAACACAGTAGGGTAGATTTACTTAATATTTAAAGAAAAGATTGTATAGTATATTTGTTTTGTAACACGTTTCTGTAAATATAAAAAAAATAATTTATACAGTTATTTATAAGAAAAATGTGTCAGACTCATTTTTTCCCATTCGCTCACACACCAAAGACAAGCTCAAACGTTTCCTCCAATTCAGTTTTATTATATACTGTACATAAAACAAAAGTCAGGTTGTTCACATGAAAAGACATGGGTAGCGATCAAATGCCATATGTTGGACTACATGTTGATCACTCTGGACAGCTTCTGCACTCTGTTCAGCAGAAGATCGCCCTTCTTTATGGTTTCCTGGTACTGCCAGTTCTTACTATCAGGTCTGGGGGCGGGGAAAAGACAAGAAATACACAGTTAGCTTACAGATCCAACAGAGATTTAAACCAATACACACAAATATTAAGGTCTTCACCTGTTGGTTTCCACAATCTCATTAACTTTGTCGATCTTGCAATGTAAACGTCCTGCGGCGATGAATCGCGACAGCTCCCTTGGGGAAGAAAAAAGACCAAAGTAAGCCTAGAAATATTGTATGTTTACATAGTTGTTTATATGAATGTGGGAGCGTACTGGTCGATGAACTCTGTGCTGACTCCAAACGCTTCGGCCATGTATCCCAGCGTGAGGGAGCGGTAGGATTCCAGCAGCTGGCCATAGGCCAGGATGCGCATCTCTCGGACATAGTAACGGTAATGAGGAGCAAACAACCAGTCTTGCTTCATCTCCTGTTCCACTCGAGCTACAGAGGAGAAACAGGTGGAACATCTGACCAACACATTTTTAAACAATAACAGAAGAGCAGAGTTGGAGAAGCACTTTCAATAAACACTGCAAAAAATAACAACATAGCTTACAACATTAATCTTTAAAACAGAGCGTGGCTAGTTAAGCAATAACATTTTCCTCAATTGTTCTTTAAAGGTTTATACTATGAGCTACTAGCATGCTCACCAATATTTTACCTACCCAATGATTGAAAGAATACGGAATAACGGCACTCGTAGAGAGAGAAGAGGTACTGACGGACAGCAGGTAAACTGTGCAACACCTCCAAGATCTCAGCACCCTTAATCACCTGAGAAAACCCATTATTTCTTGTGTTAGCTTGGTTATTTCTATTAGATTGAATTGTATCTATATTTTTGGCCATATAACATGTATAGGAAGTCCTTTCCAAGCAGGCAACTTTTCTGAATTGCACACTTGCAATAATCACAACAACTTGAATCTCTTATGTGAAGATAAAGCTCTTTGTGTTGCTCTGGATAAGTGTGTCTGCGAAATGCATCAAATATAAATTAATAAATGTGATTCCATAAAGCAGGTTTATTAAATTCAATAAAGGTAACTTTTTAGACAGTTTCCTATTTCATTCTGCTTTCTAACGACTGGTCTTAAATCATTTAATTATATTGATCGCTATAATTTTTTAACATTAAGAAATTAAATTAAAAATTTGGAAGGCTGAAAGTTTGTAAGATTTTTATTTTTATTTATTTTTTTAATAAGTCTTTTATGCTCACTAAGGCTGTGTTTTTTTAAATAAAAAAAATACAGCAAAAACAGTAATACTGGGAAAAATTACTACAATTTAAAATACAATTTTTATCTCAATATATTTAAAATGTTTAATTTATTCCTTTGATGGCAAAGCTGAATTTTCAGCATCATTACTCCAGTCTTCAATGTCAGATGATCCTTCAGAATTCATTCTAATATGCTGATCTTGTGCTCAAGAAACATTTACTATTGTCGATGTTGAAATCAGTTCTTGCTTAATATTTTGTGCAAAACGGATTAGGATTAAAGGATTCTTTTAGGATTTTTAGGATGAATAGAAAGTACAAAATAACAGCATTTATTTGAAATTGAAATATTTTGTAACATTATCTTTACTGTCACTTTTAATACATTTTATGCTTCCTTACTAAATACTAGGGCTGTCAAAAAAAAATTCGAATTTCGAAAAAAAAAAAAAAATTCACATTCGAATGCAAAAACATTGCATTCGAATTTAAGGTCTGGTCAGCCGTCAGGCAGCCTTATCAGTGGCGCACGAAATGCGACGACAATGTAAGCGTCATTGCATTTAATGCTTTTGTTAGCCTACCCAGTTGAACCCACTAGATGCGGCGCTGCTACGTTGTTCATTCATATATTGCGGAAAACGAGAGCATCAGTGTGGCGAAGATGTTGTTTACGTCAAAACTGAAACCAAGCCACAGACACAGAACGCATATTTATCACATTTTCTAGAGGGACATCTATCACCGTTGCACTCGTGTCTCGCAGAGAGCGGCATGTTTAGAAAGCCATGTAAAATTAATGCAAGTTCAACTTTTAAAAAACATGTCTAAAGACGTTATGGCGGTTTTCCCCATCCCACTGTATCTCATGTTTTTAAACGAAGAAAGTACCATTTGTGATTGGTTTTCGGTCCTTTGTATTAAACTGTACATACATGCATGGTGCTGTTTTTTTTCTTCTAAGTGTTTAAGTAACTTTATTAATTATATATGGTTTAGAAACATTATTTTAAACATTATGCACTTTTTTTCAAAGATAGTCGTGTTATTTTATTACGCTTTGAAGAAACGTGCATAATATTTTGCTCGATGCGCCCTCTTGTGGCCTCAGGAGAGAAGCCAAAAGCTTTTTTCCCCCTAACTGAAATTATGCCTTTTAAATT
>NW_015629561.1:2189184-2193017 GCF_001515625.1 Sinocyclocheilus rhinocerous
CGCTTTGGTCCAGCAGTGTTAACGTTATGTTCTGTCTGAAAGGCCACGATAAGAGCGAGTCGAAGTCTCCGCGCATTATCGTGATGTAGAGCGACAGGTGAGTGCCTCTCCCTGAGCTGTCCCCGCCGAGGTAAGCCCGCACACTGAGCTTGTAGCCACTACGACTGGTGTAGAAGGGGGTCGAGTTGAGCGGGGTGCCGGCCTCTTTCCGGTGGCAGTAGTCACGCACTTTCCAGATGAGCTTACCGTCGTAGGAAGTGGATACGAGCTGGTGGAAACGCTGCTCATTACACTGCAGCTGCTCCACGTGGATGTCTAACAAGCGGGTATGACGCTGACACGTCTGCTCTAACGCACCTGAGGGACACAAACACACACAGTTCTATTGTTACAGTTCTACAGAGACCAGAAACAAACTCTAGTGTACTCATCTTCTTCTTCCAAACCTGTATAGGCCACGACACACTATGCCAGGGGTCTCCAAGCTCGGTCTTGGAGGGCCACTGTCTGCAGAGTTGAACTCCACCTTGCCTCAACACACCTGCTTGTAAGTTTCTAGTATGCCTAGTATGCCATGATTAGCTGGTTCAGGAGTGTTTAATTAGGGTTGGAGCTGAACTCTTCAGGACAGTGGCCCTCTCCAGGAGTGAATCGCTGCCTCAGTGTGGCCTCGGCAGAAGTGCACATCGAGGGCACACAGCGGCCACAAAGGGGGTGTTTGTGAACACCCTTCTGAAAGCTAAAATGACGAATGGGACACCCTACTGTCTTGTGGACTTAACGGACATGCACACACAGTGGCCATTGTAAGTCCGCAAAACCACAGCATGGTAGCCCAGGCACGCATGGATAGTAATACATGCGGTTCACATGGCTCTTTGGGGCAGCAGCGGTACATATGACTCGGTGATAGATCTGCTTGTTTGGGAGGTATTTGTTCTATTCTGACCTGTTTTCATGTGTGTGGATACATGCATGTCCGCTGATGCAGTAGCTTGTATTCTTGCACTCAGCGATAGGGCTGTGAATTTTTTTTTCGAATTTCGAATATTTGGCAAATAACATAAAAAAAATCCACATTCGAATGCAAAAACGTTGCATTCAAATTTAAGGTCTGCGTCAGTCGTCAGGCAGCCTTATCAGTGGGGCACGAGGTGCGATGACGATGTATGTGTCATTGATTGCATTTTAATGCTTTTGTTAGCTTGTCCAGTTGAACCCACTAGATGCGGCGCTGCTACGTTGTTCATTCAATATATTGTGGAAAACGAGAGCATCAGTGTGGAGAAGATGTTGTTTACGTCAAAACTGAAACCAAGCCGCAGACACAGAACGCATATTTATCACATTTTCTAGAGGGACATCTATCACCGTTGCACTCGTGTCTCGCAGAGAGCGGCATGTTTAGAAAGCCATGTAAAATTAATGCAAGTTCAACTTTTAAAAAACATGTCTAAAGACGTTATGGCGGTTTTTCCCCATCCCACTGTATCTCATGTTTTTAAACGAAGAAAGTACCATTTGTGATTGGTTTTCGGTCCTTTGTATTAAACTATACATACATTTTTTTTTCTAGGTGTATGTGACGAATGTCTTGTAGTCCATAAGCTCATACGAGGTGAAAGTGGAGACAGTATCCAGAAAGAGCTCCGCTGCCTGCTTGAAATCCCGAATGGCCACGCAGTAGAGGCCCTGATACACCTTCAGGCGATTCCTCCGGTCCCAGTCACCACCTTCTTCAATCAAACTGTTCATACATGCAGAGTTCAAGTGTCAGGCCAACATTTCAGGGTGAGATGCATTTAAGTAAGTCTGCACTCTATACTGTACCTTTTGGCTTTCTCAGTGTTGCGGGTGATGAGGTCATTGTCCATATAAAACAGACCAATCCTCAGCAAGTAAAAAACAATATCTAAGCGATGACCAAGAGCAACAGTCTTGTCATACGTCTTCCTGAAGGCAGTCAAGGCCCCTTCCTAAATGAAAGACAGAAAAATATTATCAGTGTGGAAAAAAGGATGAAATATACATGTTAGAAGCTGAACAGATAAAAAGCAAAAAAATCCAATATATAGATGTAACATATGTAGAATGTAACCAAACTATATCACCATTCAAAAGTTTGAAATCAGTAAGATTTTTTTGGTGTTTAAAGAAATTGACACTTTCACTCAGGATGCATTAAATTAATCGAAAGTGACATTAAAAGCATTAATCGTTTTACAAAAGATTTCTTTCAAAAAATTATGTTCTTTTGAACTTTCTATCAAAGAATACTGGAAAAAATCCTGTATCACAGTTTCCACAAAAATATTAAACATTATAAATATTAACTGTTTACATCATTATTAATAATAATAATAATAAAGCAGCAAATCAGCATATTAGAATAATTTCTGCAGGATCATGTGACACTGACAAATGGAGTAATGACTGCTGAAAATTCAGCTTTGCCATCACAGGAATAAAATTGACTTCAAAATATATTAAAATAGATAATGGTTATTTTCAAATGTAAAAACATTTCACAATATTACAGTTTTATTGTAATTTTACAGTGACACATAAATGCAGTCTTTGTGAGCATAAGAGAATTCTTTCAAAAAATTTTTTTTAATCAACACATCATTTATTATTTAGCATGACTGAGCATGTACTGTTTGAATCTGCACCTTGTCACCGATGCGTATGAGATATTCAGCTTTGGCCATCATGGCATCTCTGATCTCACTCTCTCCCTGGTTCTTCTCAGCATCTTCCAAAACATCATCCAGCCTTTTCAGTTCATCCTCATTTGCTTTCTTCATCTTACTCAACAGATCCGTGTCCACCTGCCATTTCAGCTCTTTACACAGGGCTTCATAGTACGGGGCCATATCTACAAAACACAATCATGACATGCACATTTGAGGTGCTTCACTTAAATAATAAACTGAATTCTAAGTATGCAAGGAAGTACATCCAAAATATTTCTATATGAGAGAAACAGTGATCTAGGTAATGACATGTACATACATGATGGATGAGTGATTACACAACTCCATTGTAGGCACATGCTTGTTGGGGCAAGTTGTCCCATAAGTTATAAATACATACAATAATAGTGTTTGTTGACCAATATAATGATTTAATAGCAGGTCCCATTGTGACTACTTACCCCACATAGTGTGACTATATACTGCTATTGAAGATTATTGCCTTCACACATGGCCAACATTGTGCACAAAAATATATTGATTAAAATTAGCCTTTTTTTGTAATCTAGACTCTACGGTTTGTGTCAATAGAGAAAATTACTTTCAAAAACGAACCTAAAAAAAGTGCAAACAGTGTGGCAAGGGGCCCGGTTCACCCTGTGTTATAATACAGAAATTAAGAAAACTAATAATCAGAGGTGGGGGACTCGAGTCACATGACTTTACTCGAGTCGAGTCAGACTTAAGTCGCAAATTTTATGACTCGAGAGTCGAGACTTGCTTGACAAATATTCATAAAAGACTTGACTTTGACTTGAAACTCATGACTTGAGACTTGACTCGGACTTGAGTTAAAGGGGTCATATGATGCTATTTTAAAGATCATTATTTTGTGTATTTGGTGTAACAGAATATGTTGACATGCTTTAATGTTCAAAAACACATTATTTTTCAAATACTGAACATTATTGTAGGTCCTCTATGCCCTGCCTCTCTCAAACACGTCATTTTCAACAAAGCCCCCTCCTTTGACAAGCGCAGTCCGCTCTGATTGGCCAGCTGACCCAGTGCATTCTGATTGGCCGAACACCACAAGCACTCGTCGGAAATGTAACGCCCCTTACCATAATCGCGAGC
>NW_015629561.1:2193525-2203416 GCF_001515625.1 Sinocyclocheilus rhinocerous
TTCAGGCAGTTAGGCTCTATTTGCAAATCTCATGCACTCTTTTTGCAAAACTCTAAACACATTCTCATTCACTTAAACACTTATCACACTGTGATGCATTTGTGCTGCAAAATGCTAAACACAAGCGGCAAAAGTTAAACACAACTAAAGCACAGTTGTCATCGTTTACACACAACGATTCAAAATTGTTCACACTTGTTTCTAATGATGTGATCAAACCAACTGTACAAAATATGAGCCAGTTCAGAGTGCACAAGTGGCACAGGTGACTGAATGATGATACGAACAATAGATGGAAACAATCTGAGAAGGAGAGGAGGAAGCGTACATGTAAGAAGTGGAGGATGAGGAGAGAGAGAGTAAGGTTTAGAGACTGTTATCAAGGCTGGATCTGTCAGACCAGAGGGTTTTTGTCTCTTTGTCTAGCAAAAAAGACAACATCACTTGTGATGTGGACAAAGTCCTGCAGGCCAGATTCAAGCAGAAAGACATGATATGCTGAGACAGAATGAATCTCTCTTTGACCCTGATTTTACAATTGCACAACTTACAGTATTTGAGTGTACTGTACTATACTTTTTTACAGAATTGCAAAATCGTTTACTCAATACAATATACTTTTTCTCTGTAATGTTCTGGATGCTGTGTTCTCCATTTTTCTCTGTAGTGTCTAATGAATGCTCTGTAGTGTTTATTTTATTGGCTCATGTGTGTGTGATCTGAGAGCACTGTTTGATTTTGAGTGCAAGTGAAATGGTTTTGCAGTGATTGTTTGATTTTGATGGAAGAGTCAGAGGTTCCGTGAAGTTAGTTTGAGTTTTTAGATTTGCGTTTAAGGTTTTGAGAAAATGAGTGATGGTTTTAAGAAAAGTGTTTTAGCAATTCAGAAAAACTGTAATACTTTTTCATGGTTTTCTGCAATGTTTGAGGCATATTGAAACAGCTGTACTTAAATACTTTTCATGCTTTTATGTTGGCCTAATTTCAGATACATTTACATTTTAGGCTATGTAGTTTACATTTTTATTGTTAGATTTTTATTGCATTAACAACTCGGCTGTATGTGGACAAAATGCATATTACAATTTTTTTGCTGCAAATAAAACTCCCATAGTCCATAATTACTGTAGTTTTAACTTATTTTAATATATAAATTCAGTTAAACCATCAAACATTTGTATGACTTGACAGTGACTTGCTTGACCCAAGCTACGACTTGACTTGAATTGCTTGACATAAAGCAGTGACTTGACTTGCTTGATTCTCACAAAAAATGACTTGGACTTGCTTGAGACTTGAAGGTTAAGACTTGAGACTTACTTGTGACTTGCACATGTGTGAGTTACGCCCACCTCTGCTAATAATCGACATTCAAAAGCGCCAGAAGACCAAATGTGTGCATGATAACAAGCAAATACAGTAGCAGCTAATGAGCTAGTGTACTACTTGGCTTAGCCGGTCAGCTAGCTAAACCCCAAAACGCAGGGAAATTACAAAGCTCGTGCATGAAACAGCTGCATATATTGCGGTAGTACAGAAACTTTGAAATATAACTTATCTGCTAAACGAGCAGCGTGTGCGAGTGAATGAACTCACTGTTGAGTTTGATGGCGTCCATCAGCTCGCTCTTCACTTCAGCATCATGTCTGTGATCATCCAGAGTCAGTAAAAACTTCAGCTGAGCTATTCTCAGGTTGGGGTTTTTAGGTAAACCCTCTTCCTCCAGGTTTTCCAAAGGCATATTTGCGGAGTTAAAAGAGATCTACAGGAGGACGGGAGTCTGTGTTATGGCCGGGAGTGATAATGATAACTAGTGACAACGATGACTAGGGGGAAATCCAAACAAAAAAATGTATAAATTCACTTCCTCTTGCTCGAGACAATGACGCAGGGAAAAGACTGTCTATCTAAGTCAAACAACCTATCAAAAACAACAACACTGCCCCCATCTGGTTATGTGTTATATTGCACCCACAAGGGTTTTTAATCTTTTAGATGCCACGGACCCCAAATATGATCCTCCTCTTGCGAGGGACCCACATCCTAAAATTAAAGGACAGCTATATATTTTCACGAAGACCCTATTTAAACTGTGAAGAATAATACTATAAATATGTGTAAAATATAGTCATTTTACTAAAATTACTTTACATTATTCTTTCTTTCTTTCGTCTTTCAATATTAATTTTCATACATCAAATTGATATTTTAATCAATTATTTAATTATTCAATTAAAATGTATTTTTAAATCACATTTATTTATTACTTCTCATACACGTTTTTTTCTCCCTTAATAGACTCCAGTTCACACCTAACCATTCAATATTCAGATAAACCCACAAAATGATAGTATCAATAATACATTTAAAATGAAACAATTTTTAATTCGGACAAATGCAGATAGATATAGATAAGCAGATAGATACCTTTTATAGGAGACAAAATGTGACGAGTCATTCCAGTGTCAAAAATTAATCAAAATGCCTAACAGAGATGACACTGTATTTATTGGAGAGAAGCAGTGCTACTTCATGGACACAAGAAGATAGGCTACAAGCAGATAAACATGAGGAGCGTGTTGCAGGAACTGGTAGGAGCATGTTATTTAATTATACTGCCAGATCTTAGAAATTAGATGAAATCTAAATTTTTATAGAAGAATTAAAGAATTATCGTCTCATTATATTTCAACAAAATAACCATAATAGTAAAGCTTGGTATTTATGTCTCAGTAAAATAACCCATATATTTTCTTTATATCTTTCAACAAAGCTCATAGTTCAACTTTTAACCAAAATTTAGTCATTTACTCAAGATGTGGCTTTATGTCATTCTTAAACAAGAGAAAACCCCATCTGTGCTGGCTTTGCAGTTTAATGTGAAATATCTAAATTGACTTTGTCATTGACTTTGTTGAATAAGTATAGTCAATGAACAGTGTGTCTGTAATTTCAGGTTGGTGGCAAAGCACTTATCTTTATCGTTGTGTTGGGATTGGGAGGATCTTTTTTTTCAGAATGGATTTCATCTCACAGCGATCAGCTCTCCGACTCCAGTGCGCACTTGAATTTGTATTTATTCTTTTCCTGTTATTACTTTAAGAAAGCAGGTTACACTTTATTTTAAGTGTCCTTGTTACAGTGTAATTATAAAACATACTGAGTAACAAGATGTACAAAAAAAAAATCACGGTTCCAAAAGGGAGTTTTTTGCTGCGTTGCCATATAGTAACCATTTGTGGTTCCTCAAAGAGCCATTCAGTGAAACATTCTTGAACAAACTATTTTTTAAGTGTGAAGAACATTTTAATAATCTAAATAACCTTTTCCACTGTAAAGAACCTTTGGTGCAAAAGAAAGGTTCAATGGATGTTAAATGTTCTTCATGGAACCATAGAAGCCAATAAAGAACCTTTATTTTTAATAGTGTACATACTATAGGGTTAGGGTTTAGTTTAGTTGCTTGTAACAACAACATAAAGTGTAACCAGAAGGCCATTTAAGTATCACTTTTTTTCTATCGCCATTTCAGTACCATACTTACAGTCTAGGTATGAATCAATCGATCACGATTTGTCTCAAATCTGTTTTCCCACAGTACATTCAGAGCTTCATTAACAGCAGCTGGATGGATCACTACGGGGATGTTCCAGGAGAGAAGACCGTCACTTTTATCTGGTCTGCTGTGGTGGCTCTATATGGTTTAGGAGGTCTCTTTGGCTCCATGACTGTCAGATACTTAACCAGTCATCTGGGAAGGTTAATCTCACTCATCCTCAACTGCTTTCTCTATTCTAGCACTTAATCTTCGGGGTAAATCACAGACTGGGCATTTTTTTCACAACAATGCATGTTCATTTACTGTATATGTTCTTCTTGCAGAAAAAAACCATGCTGTTGAACAGTGCCATAGCAGTTGTGGCCACAGTAATCATGTACATTAGCAAACCTACAAACTCATTTGAGTTGATCCTTGTAGCACGCTTCCTACTCGGATTTGGAGCAGGTAAGTGCATCAGACTGCATTATACTGTATATAAATATGACCTAACATGTGATAATAAGATGTGATGTGCATTGTGATTTGCTTTCGCTCTTTGTTCGAAGGGTTGGGTGGGAGTGTACACACCATCTACCACCAAAGAAAATCAGAGGCATGGTGACACTCACAGCCGCAACTTTTTTGCAAACTCTCAGGACAATTTGCTGGCCTCAGGTAATAATTAAATATTAAAGTTGTGATGAATTAGAGAGGATCTTTTCTTTTGAAATGTAACATACAACTGAGTGAAAAGTCTCTTTAAAGTAATCTCTTATTAAGATGTCTACTACCATTTAAAGGTTTCGGGTAAGACTAAAAAAAAAGTAATACTTACATTAAGCAAGGACACATTAAATTGATCAAAAGTGAAAGGAAAGACATTCATAAGATTTCTGTTTCAAATAAATGCAGTTCTTTTAACTTTTCATCAAAGAATCCTGAAAAATGATTTTCACCAAAATATTAAGCAGCAAAGAAGTGATTTAAGAATAAGAAAGTAAGAATAATTGTTAATAATTGAGCACCAAAACTAACTGAGCATCAAATCAGCATATTAGAATGATTTTTGAGGGATCTTGTGACACCGAAGACTGGAGTAATGGCTGATGAAAATTCAGCTTTCCATTCAAAGGAATACATTATGCTTTACAATATATTACATTTGAAGACAGTTATCTTGAATTGTAATAATATTCCACAATATTACTGTTTTTACTGTATTTTTGATTAAATAAATGCAGCCTTGGTTCACGGCTAGAGTGAGCGGAGGCTGGAGGCTGGAGGCCTAGAGTGAGTGGAGGCCGGCTTGAGTGAGCAGAGGCAGGCGGGCTTGAGAACGGCGCGGCCGGCGGATTCGACGAAGGAGCAATAATATTCCACAATATTACTGTTTTTACTGTATTTTTGATTAAATAAATGCAGCCTTGGTGAAGAGAAGACCTCTCTCAAAAACAGTATTGTTTGATTTCGAAAAAATCTAATAATTCCAAACTTTTGACCAGTAATGTAGAGAGAGTGAATTTTCATTTCATGCCAACTTTAATGTTTGATTTATCGGTCTTAATTTATCTAGTTTCAGGAAATGAATCTTTTGATACTCAATATTTCTTTGAATTGAGCGAAGTTTCTCATTTTATTCCCAGGGAAATTCTTGGCCGTGAAGAGTGGTGGAACATTCTTCTATGCATCCCAGCGTTTTTTTGTGTGGTCCAGCTGGCAATATTGCCGTTCTTCCCTGATGCCCCACGATATATTCTGATAAAGGCAACACTCAACAGTGCAAACAAGGTGCATTACCAATTAAAGCAATTTCATGTAATTGATCAACCTCTGTATGTCATTGCAAACGTCTTTTGTGTTATACTACTGTATGTGTTTTCATCTGCAGCACTGCAGTGTCTGTGGGGACCAGGTGATTATAAGTTGGAGATAGAGGAGATGTTAGCAGAGCAGGCAGTCATTGGAGAGGAGCACAAGAGTCTGCTGGATCTGCTAAGAGACAAACACCTGCGCTGGCAGGTCCTTTCCATGCTGCTCATAAATGGATGCATCCAGTTCAGCGGCACCTCTGCTGTAAATCATTTAGCATTTATCGTCAATACATCAAATGATGCTTCTGTATAGAAATGTGTCTGATTCAAAAGTGTCCTATGTCCTTGTGTTGTCAAAAAGTACACAAGACATCCTTTAATGGTTACAAAACAACCTGTATACTAACTGGGTATAGTGAAAATGTTGTGATCTTTTACCCTTCATTCTCACAGATCACCGTATTCTCTTTCAACATCTTTTTGGAAGCAGGTATTCCAGTGGACAAGATCCATTATATCCGTTAACGCTCATTCAAAAGATATTTAAATACTAACAAGTTCATAGAAATTCAACTTTTAAAAAACGCATCTCTACACCTTGCATTTTTTAATTAATTAATTAATTTTTAATTCCACTGCCATGCATCTCACATTTATCTATGTGAATGGCCCCAAGGAGCACTGGGACTTTTTATTGTTTGCATCACTCCCAGATCCATTCAAAATCGCTGATTCATTTGGGAACTAAACAAGTTTTAATGATTAAAACACTGAATCATTGCCTTGACTAATCCGTTCAGAAACACTTATTCATTAAGAAATGTAACATCTCTAGTGTGTTGCTTGATTTGTTTGACAGTTGATTTTCTTCTTTGTTTGGAACTAGTTTCATTGGCGGAGCAACTAGCAATACTGTGTCTAAACAGTGTGGTCAAATTTAAAGGGGTCATTTGATGTTGCTAAAAAGAACATTATTTGGTGTATACATCATATGACCCCTTTAATTCGGCAAATTTTCGTGGGCAAAATCCAGTCATTTCAATAGGAACCCATGCGAATGGAAATTTCATGTGAGGGTGAAAGATTCAAATTGGTCACGCAACAGAAAACGGTTTAGTTTGAAAGTGACTTTTGTTTGAGCTATGCTTTACTATACTATTGCTAATATACAATGGATTATTTTTGCCTGCGAAACTTCAATAATGTGATGATTTTAACTATATTTCAGTTTAAAAGTACTTCCTATTTGTTGATCTGTTGTATAAGCAATATCACTCTTTTAGTCATGCTGTTGTGTTCAAAACGACAACATTCTATGTGTGAAATTGCATAAGATAAGCACATACAATACCACATTGATTATAAACTGTCTAGCCAGTGCAAACAACTCAAATCAGTTTGATCTGAACAGCTGGAACAGCCCCATCACTCGCCAATGAGATCTTCATCCAGACATACCGCCCGGCTGCATTTGTGTTTATCGGTTTTCTGCACTGGCTGAGATTCACCATTTTTGGATTCATCTTCCCATTCCTTATAGTACGTCCATCACCATGCCAATAACACAAAAAAAAATAAAGCAATGTTTGTGGATTCAGCCACTTTATATGATGTAATGACATTAAAATATATAGTGCATGTGTGCTCCACAAATGGAGCATTAGTAAATGTCATTGCTATTAGATGTATCATTACTGGTTTATTTAAGAAGCTTTTGCCAGAATATAAAGTCAGTGATTATGACTGTATTGTGAATCTCTCAAAGTTTCTCTTCTCTTTATTTTATACCGTCATAAAAGACCAACGAAAATACAGAATTGTTCTTTTATGTATCATGCCCTATTACATGTCTTCTTCTTGAACAATGTGTAATACCAGGCTTTCAGCACACCTTTTCTCTGCTCCTATGAAAACTGCTCTGCAGTCTGTTGTCTCACTTTAACAAAAGGCCACGTTTCTCATCCATGTTTCTCCAGGCCGTTCTGAAGTCTCTGAGCTTTGTTCTCTTCTCCTGCGTTTGTCTGATAGCTGCTCTCTACGTCTTCTTCATCCTTCCTGAAACAAAAGGCAAAACTCTCCTTGAGATTTCCCAAGAGTTTGAGAACATCAGAGCATGTGGATCCTCCACAGAAAATGTCATGTCCTTAGAGACCAAGCTGTAAAGTTCAAGATAACTTGTCTTGGAATATTGATGTAAATATGGACTAGATGTGGACTGGCACAAGAAATAATAAATTATCATCATATTTATCAACATTATATTTATAAAGACAGACTGCTGTCATTTGGATGGATGGTCTTGGGTTTATTTAGCAATAATGGCCAGATGACAGTACATGATCCTTCTTAATATAACAATCAATAAATAAGTAAATGTACTATTAAATCAAATATTAAATCAAGTTATTTGGTGAGAAGAAAAAGACTCCATTAAAACAGCTGTGGAGAAAACTGGAAGCCATAACGGTCAATATATTTTAATGAGCAGAGAGCTGTTTAACAAAAGACATTATACTAGACTATTTTTTTATTGGATGAAAAAAATGTGAAATAAGAAACTTATTCTGTTATTTGATCTGCATGTTCTGTTATTTAAGAGATGTGTCCATGTAACTACATTACATATTGTCTGAAGTAACCCATGCTTATTCCTTACATGGCCTGCTAGTTGTCCTTTAACCAGCTAAAGGCTGGAAATCACTACATTACTTTTTTGTCCAGATTTTTGCACTAATTTACAGTCTGGATGAGTCCAGGCTGTTTGCCCAAAGTCAAAGCCAGTCCGCAGATTTGATTTGACAGATTTTAGACAAAATTGTGTAGTGTATAATGAACACAGACTTGTTTTTCCAGCTTTTTGAGCCATTTTTTGAACACCTACTGTTTTCAATTGTCATGCGTCTCCTAGCTATGAGGCATGTGTTTCTGCATGAGTTTGTTGTTTTCAGAATCACCTGAAATACCTGAATCAGAATTACCTAAATCACCTGGTAGTGTGTGATCCTCAGGTTGTTTAGTATTTGATGCCCCATGCATTTTTCTCAGTAAAAAGTCGGCAAGTGTATGATGCTTATAGTGTTTTGAAATCTGTTCAGAATAAAAAGCATGTAGTCTATTCCAGCCCTAAGTAAACATTATGTCATTGTAATCTCTGCATGATTGCCCTCATTTCATTTCTATCATAGTGCAGATAGCTGAACTATTAAGTGAGGTTGACCCTACTGAATCATGCAGCCCACCCATGTTATTGCACAGGGCCTTTGGGTTTGTAGAACCCTGTGAAGGTTCCGCTCAGGGACCTTCTGTCTTATCAGTCCTTGACAGGCTGTACGGGACTTCCCAGCCTCATTAGCAGTTTAATAGGTACTATGTGAACTTCACAGACCAATAATGACTGACATAACTAGATGCTTTATCACCGCCTCAGCTGTTTCACAGGATTAATTAGAGGATTAATTTAACTGACTAGCAATGATTATGGACATCCCAAAACACCCAAAGTATATCATATCGGAACAACATTATGTGCACAACATGTTCCCTAATGGAAATGACCCAGTTTTAATTAGAAACTAGGAGATTCAAATGTTCTATAGGCACAGGCTTGATCAGAACCTCATTGGCCCAAAGCCAATTATTTTGACAACATTTAGTAAACTACATGTGCATACATGTGTTGCTAGCAGCAAAGCTAATCATGGATATTAGGAATAATATCACATGTATATATGATATATTTTTGTGTTTCTTTAGCTTATGTTTAATAGTTTTATAAATGAATAAATTAAATAAAAAAACTTATTTGTTTATTTCACTCATTATTTAAATCATCAGTTTAAAACATGTAATATTATCATTTTTATATTTGTTTATGTTTGTTTTTATATTCTCATATTTTAAGATTGAATACTGGGTCTAGAGTAAAACAATACAATACACACAGGGGCATTTAAAAATAGCAAAAATAAATGATTAATTTATACGTTTCCAAGACGTTTTATGTGACCTACATATGACAAGAACAAAAGTTGAAATCTGTTAGTTTTAATAAAAATAAATTATGTGATATGGAGTTGAAGAACCACCCCTATATGTATATAAATAATAAATAATTTCAATTTAAATTATGGGACAATACCTTGAACCGCCAATGGGTGGCGCTGTTTATTCACTGCAGAGTTACAGTAAAACTGCAACCTGCAGTGTGATTATTAGCTTTTAATAAAAAAAGTCAAAGAGTGCAGATGTATTATTAAATTCGTACATGATACATGAGAATGTTACACTGGAAGCATGTTTCTTTATTACCAACTATGCTTTTACTTGTTTTGCAACTTCTTTTATGAGAATGTTATATAGTTGTCAGTAATGCTCATCAACCATAACTCCTTCAAAAACAGCTAGAAACCTTGGAGTTGTGATTGACGATAAGCTGAATTTCTCAGACCACATTGCTAAAACTGCCCGGTTCTGCTGATTTGCTTTATACAACATTAGGAAGACCAGGCCCTTTCTTTCAGAACATGCAACACAACTCCT
>NW_015629561.1:2203472-2204439 GCF_001515625.1 Sinocyclocheilus rhinocerous
CACTATATACACTACCGAGACTTGTCATTTGCACTTACATGTTGTTGCTCTTTTGTTAGTTTTGACTGCTTCTATTGTCCTCATTTGTAAGTCGCTTTGGGTAAAAGCTAATATCTAATGTCTAATGAAATGCTTTGCTATTAATGCAGTTCCCCCCCAACATTCTCTGGATAGAATGGGTTAAGATATAGACCACTAGGTCACTCCACTATATATAAATGCAAATCTCAGCTGTGTGCTGTTCTAGTCAATTATGCTAAGAATATTCTTATAGTTTATTTTTGCTAATTCAGTAAGAAGAATGAGGTACACTACCATTTAAAAGTTTGGGGTCGGTAAGATTAAAAAAAAATAGTTTTATCTTATGCTCACCAAGGCTGCATTTATTTAGTCAAAAATTCAGTAAAAACACTAATATTGTGAAATATTTTTACAATTTAAAATAACCTTTTTTTTTCAAAGAAAATTTATTCTGTGAGACTGAGGCTGCAGTTGGAAATCATGGGGCCTTTGGCACAATGGGATTATCTCCTATGTGTGAGTAAGAAATGAATGTCTCTATGAATGTTAAACAGTCCTGAGACCTCCTGATCTGAGGATTATGAGCTCTGAATAGCTCCATTTAGCTGCGGTAGCATCACAATGTAGACACGTGGTGTTCATTGTAATGGATTTGTGTGTTGTCATTGTGTACAAATAGCACAGGTTGCTGTATGGATATTTCTGAATCTGAATGGAACGAATAGAGCAGAATGGATTTGAATTGAGTGTGTTGTATCTATAGGTAATATGTGTTGTATCATGGATCATTGTTTCTGATAACACATTCGCAGTATTTTAAATTACCGGTAGCTACATGCATGATGGCTTCCTGTGCATGGATATATATATATATATATATATATATATATATACATACAGGTGCATCTCAATAAATTAGAATGTCGTGGAAAAGTTCATTTATTTC
>NW_015629561.1:2204484-2209093 GCF_001515625.1 Sinocyclocheilus rhinocerous
AAATTTATTGAGATGCACCTGTATATATATATATATATATATATGTGTGTGTGTGTGTGTGTGTGTTTTGGGATATCTGACTGAAATGATAACACGGGGTTTGATGTCATATATTTGGCGTATAACTCGTGACATCCAGCTGGTGACACGAGAATCTCATTAATGCATAAAATCACGCAAATTGAAATTAAAGCTTCATATTCAGTCTAGCGTAACATGCCCTGAATGAACAATAAATCAGAAACCTTATACTAGGATGGGCTTTGAATTATAAGGGGGCCGAACAGAAACCATAACCAAAGAAAGTATATATTCTTTTTTAATGTATGTTTCTCAACAGTTTTGAAATGTTTCTCAGAGCATAACAAAACATTGAATCAACATCAACCTCTCTGGCAGCATTTTTTTTTTTTGCAACACTGATGATCTAACATCTTTTTGCTCAAAAGCCATGTTGAATCCACATATTCTTGCTGCCTGAATTCAGTCATCACCAAGTCAGGTCACATATTTCTCTGGTAAACAGGCACTTGCAAAAAAATCACTTTCGCCTACCATGGTAACCATAGCAACAGCAGGCAGCTTAAGCACTTTTCATTCTTTTTGGAACAGTGACTAAACATACTGTCAATATGTATCACATTATAGATTTACATTATAGATTTACATATCACAAAAAATGCACCCTATGCTATTTTTTTAAATGCAAGTTTTGATCTTATATTGAACAATTCATCCATTAATATGTTTCATATCTTAAACATTTTTTTGTATCAGCATATTCAGTCAAAATGTCATAACTGGACCTTCCAGTGAAACGCAGACTTCTCTCTGGTGATGTATACAAGACTTATTAATTTTATCTCTAACCAAGTCCCTACCCTACAGTCATCGCAACTGTAAGTTAACATTGCTACATCTAACATTGCTCAGGGTTGCACAAATGAACCTCAACAGAATGCAGCTGGTAAATTATAAAATAATTAATTTAAAATGGTCAACACTTCTGAAAGACTCTCTATCGCCATCTAATTGCACACACATGAAGGCCAGTCAAGGAAGTTCTCGCTCTAGGCATACACCTTATTGAGGAGCATAGGATGCAGCAATTCTGAAGCATTGTAAAGCATTTGAGAACTGAATCTGTTGCGGAGCAGTATAATTATAAGCAGTTTTCCCTAACTGTGGCTCTTAATAACACCCACAAGAGTGTCTGTGCTTCACTTCATAGTAATGACCAGTAATCCAGTTTTTTTGAACAATTAGATGATTCACACACAACACTTTATGTTAATATTACAACATCATGCTGATGATTTATATAAAATGAAATGGAAAAATGTTTGGCAAATTATTAGGTGTTAAAATCACAGATATGCGTTGAGTATACACTTTGCAAATAAATTACAGTATATGTTTAATCTTTTAGTAATCCTATTGATGGCTCAATCATACTAAAAGTCTTCATGTAAACACCTCACTTGATCCGAGTGAAATTTCAACTGAATTGAAAGGGTGGTGTATAACTGAAATAATCCGATCAATAGGGGAAAAAAATGAAGCAATAAACTTTCTCAATCAGATTCAAAATTAAAAACTCAATCAGTGAGAAGTGTTTACATACAGTGGGTAAAGAAAAGAATCACCCCCCTTTAAAATAATCACATTTTGTTGCTTTGCAGCCTGAAATGAAGATGGGCATATTTTTTGTTTTATTCAGCTGTATTTACTTCACAGTTTACTTTACTGATCACAGTTAAGAGTCAAATGAAAAAAAAAATCATCAAAATCAGAAATCAAAAATCAAGAGTCATTTTTCGGAGAGGGGTAATCCTTTTTCCATCTCAGTGATTCAGTTTTTTTATTTTTATTTTTTCTGACATGTTGGTGTTATATCTTTCACTTGGATGTTATAAGTTGAACTGAATGTTTACTAAATATTTGATAAAAAAACTTGTGACATATGTAGCTCCAGTGACATTATCGCAGTGGCATTCTCTGGTTCTGAGCACGGCAACAGGCGTTGAAATTTTGTTTGGAAAACATGTAAAGGAATACGTGAATCAGATGACAAAGATAAACTGATTTTAAGAATCTAAACTCAAATATTCAGTCAGATTAATAGACATTTACACATGTAAATATAATATTTTAAACTAACATATTATAATTGTCCCAGCCAGAATGGGACAAAAATATAAACTCTGTATGAAAAATCCTAAAAGAGACCTGTTTGTCCAAGTAGTTTCGTTTCCAGTTGTTTGAGGTCATTTTTGCTTAATCTTAAATATTTCAGTTTGAAACTGGATGACTTTAACAGGACATGGCTTTGAAAAACAAAGAGTGTTAAAAATTTAAAACAACAGTTAGAATATACATCAAACTTTATGTAAAATATTGTGGCTTTAACTTCAATGCTCCAGAGATAAATTAGCATAAAAACTCTGGATAAAAGACATTCATATTTAAATTGGAATAACAGCAGTCAGTTCTCTCAAGTCAACAAATAATGACTGCAATGGTCATGTCACGTCATTGAAGTGCTTTCTACATCAGTTACCTCTGACATAAATGCTCTAAAAGCATAAAATCAATAAACCACAAATTGCTGAAAAGACATGTAATTTTCACAATAGATGGAGAGACTATAAACTATAAAATTTTATTTATATATTGTTTTAATGGTTTTAAGTATAATGCCTGCTCTCAGCTCTGGTCCTTAGATTAATTCAGTCATGGCCCACAGATTAATATAGGGTCATAAACAGGATAATGTCAACTCGAAGAGTCTCTTTCTGGTTTCTGGCTTTTCTGCTTTTATAAACTTTAAATGCCCAAGAAAAAAAAAATCTGTAATTAGCTACTTGTGAACATGTCAGTTCTAATCTTTCAAAGATTAAATTAAGATGTAGTTAATCTCTCTGAAGGTAAGGGAACAATAATACTAAGTAAAATGACTCGAAGGAGCCAAGTCAAAAGGCTTTGTAAAAATAAAAATAAAAAAGTGGTAAATGAGCATAGAAAGGAGCATTTGTGTATGGAAACACATGATCATCCAGCTATCAGGGATGCAGAAACATTGGTTGATTGGAGGCAATTTGCAAATGATTTGAATTTGTCAGGGAAAAACAGACATGGGCCACTGCCCAAAGACAGGTCTGACACTTTCCATTATGACTTAAGTTACGCCTGGGCTGTTTCACAATTTCATGGTTTTGCTTTGTCTGCAGTATCAGCCCTCAGTGGACCTCTGGGAACAATTTTTAACATTATATCATGCAGTCCCTGCCAATTTGCTGTGCTTTCAAAATTGCCCCTGACATCCAGCAAAACACACACTGAAAAACCGTGTGACTAAATAACCATCAAACAGAAATGTTTCATTTGCTGAGGTGGCACATGAGGTTGAGCAATTTACCCTTCGCCAGGATCTGACCAATCATAACCCCGAATCTGTCATTTATTGGTCGACAAACAAACCAGACAGGAGAATAAATTAACATTGGTGGACATTAACTTAAAAAATGGTGTGTATTGAGTTGACGTATTTCCACGGTTGAAACAAGATACTTTCTGATGTTCATTCATGTTTATTTCGTGCTGTAACTATAGTAAAGAGGAAGAGATGATCCGTACATGTGCCGCTTGAACTGAGGCGATTCAGCGATCTGTCACGACCACTGATCTGTTATCTTTAACACATTAAAGAACCACAAAACGCCAGGCCCCACGGGCCCCAACTTTTTTACGCCCCCTCGGGTCGGGTTTCGGGCCAATTTTCACGTCATCGTTCAGACGCGGGCCGGGCCTCGGGCCTGTTTTAGGTCTCTCCTTATTTTTATATTTTAGACATCCATTAATTAGTGATGAAAAAATTGCCGCGCTGGTGGAAACAACACGAGACCGTGCTACCGCGACTGTCAAGAGCGGCTTGACGGTGTTTAGTGTCCGGCAGCAGCAGCATGCGTGCAGTCAGCGCAGGTGAAGAGATCTGCATTCAAATGCACGCAATAGGCTTAAGCTTGCTGCAAAGCATCGGCAAAAGTAATTACCGTAAATGTGTCAGGGGAAAAGAGGAAGGAGATATTTTAAGTATTTACTAATAAATAGTGTTTTCTGAGTCGGTGTCGCAAGGATGAAGTTGCCGATCCTGACTTGCCACCTTTTCATTAGACACGCCTTTAGAGAGAAGTGCATCTTTACGGATTATGGTTATAATTAAAGTTTTTGTTTTGTTTTATTTTGTTAAGTAGCCATTTAAAGCTTTCTATAGATATATTTATCATGTCTGTGAGGCATGTATTCGCTGAGTTTCGGTTCAGGTTCCTGCGGTGCGAAAGGCCCTAGTGTGAGTGCACACAAATAAAAAGTAGACCCTTTACAGTTACAAATGATGTATTACCTTTATGAGCAAAAATGACGGCGTATCCACTGAAAAAATGCAAGTGATCTCGCTGGCGCCTCCATGTCCTGCAAAGCGCGCTTTAGCTTCCACTCTCCGCACAAAATATTGGATATAGCGCACATTTATCTAGGTTTATCGTTTAAACATTGTTATATGCTTGAACTGTTTTATATCTATAGATTTTATTTTAGGCAAGTCGTGATG
>NW_015629561.1:2210394-2216332 GCF_001515625.1 Sinocyclocheilus rhinocerous
GCCTATCCACTGAAAAAAATGCAAGTGATCTCGCTGGCGCCTCCATGTCCTGCAAAGCGCGCTTTAGCTTCCACTCTCCGCACAAAATATTGGATATAGCGCACATTTATCTAGGTTTATCGTTTAAACATTGTTATATGCTTGAACTGTTTTATATCTATAGATTTTATTTTAGGCAAGTCTTGATGATTTGAGAAGGCTAAATTGATCAAACATATGGCTCACTGTCTGCTGCTGGCCGGTCGTTACTTCAAAAACCAAAAACTTATATTTAACAAACAAAAAATGATCCAAACGTTTTTCTAAATTAACTTAAAAAAACGAAACTAAATATAATCACTTTGCCATTAAATACAAAACTGAACTATTTTAATAGTTGGAACAGTAGTATAAGCTGTTTTGGGAGAAGGGTAAAAAAAGACGGGCTCGTGTCGGACTCGGGCCAGTAATTCTGATAAGCTGTCGGACACGGGCCGGGCTAGGGTCTGAGCATCTCGGGCCAGGGCCGGGCTAGGGCCTAAATTTGAGGCCCGTGCAGGGCTCTACTCTGCTCTCTCATCTGTCGGCGCGTTGTCAGTTTCCTCTTTGCTCCGCGTCCGCTATGTGTTTTTCTCTGCGTGAAAACCAAAGTTCCTTTAGTAATTTTAATCGACGGCCATCTTTGAAATGCCTCTCTCTCGGGCTTGCAAGAGCAGCTCCTATTTCTTTGAAATGGGGAAACATCCAATTCTCCAAAGCTGTTCACCAAGCTTACATTAAATTTCATATTTGAAATCACCAATGAAATCTGACAACTGCCTCATAAATGTTGTTTCTTATGCTCCAAAAGCGTTAAAAAGGCTTATTTTTAAGGCTAGACCAGCAAATGCACACGTGCATACCTAGCGCGTCTCAGAACTCTGACTTCTCCACAGATAGATTAATACTGTCATTAAAGAGACAGTTCACAAATATTAAAAATCTGTCACCATTTACTGACCATCATGTTGTTTAGAACCTACGCCTTCTTCTGAAGAAAGAAAGAAAGAAAGAAAGACAAAAATTTTGAAGAGGTTTTTGTGGGTACTGAAGCATTTAAGCTTCAGAAAGCACACAAACCATTATAATTTTAATCAAGACACATATGAGCCCTTCTGAAGTCAAGCTACAGAAACAGACCGAAATTTAAGTCAATATTAATTGAAAATCTGTTCATTCATTCCACACTGACTGAATGATCCGATCGTTGTCGTTAAAAGTTCACTGCAGGTTATCAGTATACTTAAAACTTGGTCTGTTCCTTTCACAGTTGTGAAATGGATCAACAGTTTCGATTCGAAAACCCAGACTTATTCACGAATCAAACATCACTATACAAAACGCAGCTTAGGTGGATGTCAAGATTCTCAAATATTGTGTGACTTTAAAAGACTGGGAATGTAATGCGTGATATTACTTTATTAAACGGATCCGTTTCCTATGTTGTTGTGATTTGATCTGAACGAAAACAGTGTATCCGTGTGACGCAGCTGACACAGAACAGCATAAGCTGTTTACGTCCAGCTGATACTCTCCAAAATGGAGCTACAGGGTGACGCGGAGGAGACGAATTGTTGAATAAAGCGGTTTTTTTTTTTTTCTTTTGCGCACAAAAAGTATTCTCGTAGCTTCGTAAAATTACGGTTGAACCCCTGATGTCACATGGATTATTTTACAGATCTCCTTGCTACTTTTATGCACTTGGGAACATTTCAGTTGCGTTGCTGTCTATGCAGGGTCAGACAGCTCTCAGATTCCATCAAAAATATCTTAATTTGTGTTCTGAAGATGAACGAAGGTCTTACAGGTTTGAAACGACATGAGGGTGAGTAATTAATGACATAATTTTCATTTTTGGGTGAACTATCCCTTTAAGCTAAAAACCTAATTAATTGTGACATATCTTTCAAAATACATAATATCAGAACGTTATCCGTTTCTCAGTTCTAACTTTTTGTATTACAATATTTTTATAAGAACCACCAATTCATCATTCTATAGCGAAAATGAGAGTAAACAGATTGTGAGTTAGAACTTAAAGAGATGAAAAGCTCTAATGTAGATCTCATTTATGCAGCTGGTTATGTCATAAAACTGCTATCTAAACTTTCTTCCAAGACTCTTCTGACCACTACTAAGTACATAGGAGGGCAAATATTCCACAGACAGTAGTGCAAAGCATCTCAGGTTTCTGGCCTGTCAGGGACATTAGCCACTTTTTCGATGAGTTCAGATACATTTTTTAGTCTTATAGCACATGGGACTGTGTATCTGAAAACCACATATGTATTATCCAGCAGCTAAAATAACATTCTGAATCTGCACGTAAAATGATATTCTCAAATCTTATTGCTAAAACAGCAGCACTATTGACAGAATGATGGTTTAGAATCCAAACATAGAGCAAAGCTTGAACTAGAGATGCAAAAACCTTTCCCCACCGTTAAAATCCCAAATCGAAGATGGAAATCTAAATGAATCCTTGTATTTTCATAAGCACTGTCATTAGCAACGAGGTGTATCGGTAAGCGAGACTAGCCATTTGGATCCTGTGGATGCTCTGTGGTCTTTTGCATTAATGCATAGATCAGATGGCGAGCATGTTGGTGTCTAATCTGAGTCAGAGATCACAGAATGCTCTGATGAGGAAGAACCAAGAGCTGTCAATCAAATCTCTCACAGAAATACTCTTTAATTTCCAATACAGGACAAAGATCAGCAAATTAACGTGCATGCCTTTACTATTTTCTCTACATTATGCTTAGTACATGAATGTTTCTATTGATACAAAATATAAAAATATGTGGTACATCATTTACAGATAATTTACATTACATCCTTAACTTAGTGAATTTCTTCATTCAATTGCGTATATACATCTTATTAATGGGATTTTCAGCCCAAAGCAAACACCATACAAAAAAAAAAACATCACTGTGCCCGAATGAATTACATAACAAAAAAAATTGCACATTAGCTGTAACAAATGCGGCAACAGTGCTGCAGATTTAATAATTAAGAAGTCCTAAAAATAAAAGCGTAACATCCAGAATAATTCGGAAATATCACATGGGAAAGCATGCATATGCAATTGAGCTGTGAACAAATTAAATTACTGCGTATTATTCACTGATAGCCTCACAACACCAAAAAGCCTTTCAAACTATAGGGACGGGAAAAATTCTTGTGCAAGGTTGTGGAGCATGCAGCAGGTGCGACTTTTAGGATATAATGCAGTTCTTGCTTTTCCTACGTTTGCGTGTGTGTAACTGTCCTCGGCTCCCGAACTGACCGGATGCTCCCAGTCCTGAAGAGCTGTATTTGTGTAGCAGCTCTTCGCTGGTCATGTATCTCAGCTGGACCGGTCTGGGAATGGGCTCGCCCAGAAAATACCCTTCATCTTCTGACTCGGAAGATGAGGAACAGGTCGAGCACCAGTCGTCATCGTAATCATACTGGTCCCACGAATAAGGGCCTTGGTGTCGGTGCAGCACAGGGTTTTGAAGCGTAAGGTCGGAGGTTGTCCGAGGGCAAGGTCTGAAAGGCTGCTGTCTCAGCCTGCCACTTCCACTGCCGAAGTGGTCCCGTGACCCACGGGGTGGAGGGAACTGGTCATAATCCTCACGAGCGTGAAGTTGAGATCGTTTCGGAGCTGGGCGGCGCTCGGCAGCGAGGTTAAGCGCATTGTCCGAACGGGACCGCCTGGAACGACGGGAGCGATGGTGGTGGTGGCGACGGCGTGGCTCATTATGGTCGATGCTTCTACGACGGGTACGTTCACTCATGGGTGGTAGACGAGCATTGTTGGCGTTGCTAACCAAACTTACACGATCCTCCTCCTGATAGGCAAAACCAGGTGGCAAAGCATTAATTCCAGGTTGTTCACAGGGGTATTGCACAGGGAATTTGACTTGCACCGGGGGTTCAAGCTCCAGGTAGGGCTGTGCGGAGTTCAGGCTGCGCAGAGATTCAGAGCTGTGGAACTGCACAGAGGAGTTGAGTGTGCCCATGTTACTCTTTTCAGACACATTCATGCCAGAATCTTTGCTCAAATCTGGCATTGAGAAGCGAGACAAGTGCTCCTGCCGTTTACTGCCACCATCTGCAGAGGTGCCTGTAGACCAGAAACACATGTAAGACAGCTGTAATATTCTCTTGCATCTCTGAGTGACAAAACACAAAAAAGTTGACAAATAATAAGCAAGATGAGGTTTGTTTAAATCCCTGCAGTTTGTTTAAATCTCAAGGAGGCCTTAAATTGATCAAGTGATAGCAAAGACTTTTACATTACATTTCTATTTCAAATATAAACGCTGTTCTTTTGAACTTTATTCATCAAAGAATCATGAAAAAAAAAAAAAAAAAGTATCACCGTTTCCACAAATATATTAACACTTTCCCCAACAGGTTTTTATTTTATTTATTTATTTTTTTTTAAAGTTGCCAATCACGGCCAGCATTTAAAAAAAAAAAATTTTCACAAAAGTTTAATGGCACCCAGAATATTTAGTTGTATGAATATGTCAAAACAAAGAACAGAGCCTACGCTTTTAAACAAACAAACAAACAAAACAAAACAAAAAAATGTTTTATTCTAGCTTCACTCAAATCTGGCATTGAGAAGCGAGACAAGTGCTCCTGCCGTTTACTGCCACCATCTGCAGAGGTGCCTGTAGACCAGAAACACATGTAAGACAGCTGTAATATTCTCTTGCATCTCTGAGTGACAAAACACAAAAAAGTTGACAAATAATAAGCAAGATGAGGTTTGTTTAAATCCCTGCAGTTTGTTTAAATCTCAAGGAGGCCTTAAATTGATCAAGTGATAGCAAAGACTTTTACATTACATTTCTATTTCAAATATAAACGCTGTTCTTTTGAACTTTATTCATCAAAGAATCATGAAAAAAAAAAAAAAAAAGTATCACCGTTTCCACAAATATATTAACACTTTCCCCAACAGGTTTTTATTTTATTTATTTATTTTTTTTTAAAGTTGCCAATCACGGCCAGCATTTAAAAAAAATAATTTTCACAAAAGTTTAATGGCACCCAGAATATTTAGTTGTATGAATATGTCAAAACAAAGAACAGAGCCTACGCTTTTAAACAAACAAACAAACAAAACAAAACAAAAAAATGTTTTATTCTAGCTTCATGCAATCTTTTTTTTAAATCAACACTTGAATATGGGTAAGTTTCATTAAAAAAAGCTACATTTTGAAGAAAAAGCTGAGAAAATCATGCTTTTGTAAAAGACTACATCTGGATCAGATTCACAATGATGATCAAAACAGATGGAATAGATCGCTTCCATCAACACATCCAAAGCTTGCACGGTCGTATACCACTTCCTGATTGTCATTTCATTTGGTAACGTTAGGCAGTTTTGATTCATATGCTGTTTAATGCTTGATGATTGTGTTATTTAACATAGCCATCTGCTTACATAAGCGAACGCTTGTTTCTGCTTCTTCTTCACTGTGTTTTGATCCAGATGTTCAATACTCTTTCAGAGGATGCATAATAGCGCATCCTACCGTACACCAGTAAAAACACGGAAAGCCGGGAAATTCCGTCAACGGTGGGGAAAGAGTTAAGCAGCACAACTGGTTTCAACATTGATAACAATAAGAAATGTTTCTTAAAGGGGTCATATGACGTTGACAAAATGAACATTATTTTGTGTATTTGGTGTAATGCAATGTGTTTATGCGGTTTAAGGTAAAAAAACACATTATTTTCCACATAATGTACATTATTGTTTCTCCTCTATGTCCCAACTTTCTGAAACGCATCGATTTTTACAAAGCTCATCGTTCTGAAAAGCGAGGTGTGCTCTGATTTGCCAGCTATCCAGTGTGTTGTGATTGGCTGAATACCTCAAGCGTGTGACGGAAATGTTACGCCCCTTACCATA
>NW_015629561.1:2216791-2240990 GCF_001515625.1 Sinocyclocheilus rhinocerous
CAACAATACTACAGCGAGAATAAAAGTTACGCCTTCTTTTTTTGCGTGAACATTTGGGCGGTGTTATGCAAATCTTCCCACATTGTGACGTAGACATGTGGGGGCGTGTTTAAACGAGCCCTTTATGGTAGGCGTGGTTGACTCTTAACTTTTATAAAGAATATCTCTTTGATATTTGAGACTTTAGTCTTTGCAACTTTACAGATCTTCTTTATGCACCAAGAGCTTGTAACACTCCAAAGAGAAAGGAAAAATTGAAATCGCATCATATGACCCCTTTAAGCAACAAACATAAGAAAGATTTCTGAAGGATCATGTGACACTGAAGACTAGAGTAATGGCTGCTAAAAATTCAGATTTGCCATCACCGGAATACATTACATTAAAATAGAAAAGTTAATTTAAATTCTAAAAATATTTTAAATTATTTCTGCTTTTACAGTATTTTAGATTTTAAAAACTGCAGCTTCTTTCAAAAACATTTTAAAAATCTGTAAACTTTTTTTTTAACATATAAAATAAAAATAAAATGGAAAAAAGCAACAAAGAAAAAAAATCAAATACCTGTAGCATTAGATAGAGCCAGTGACTCCATAGATCCATGTGGTGTCTGCTCCAGTGGTGTGAGCTGTTCGCTAAAGCCAAGTGCACTAATGGGGTTTCTGCTACGGCCCATCTGCGGTCCAATATCCTTTTCCTTCTCCCTCTGGAATACATGCAAGCTCACTGAGCGCTTATCCATGAAGCTGTTGTGTGGAACCTCTTGAAAGCTCGCCTGTGTTCGCAGTGCAGGTGGGTAATAGTCCTCTGGTCCGGGTTGGAACCAGTTCTCATTCAAAGACTGTCCTTTCAGAGCTGATACGGGGGGTCTCTTGGAGGCCACAGGCTCCTTGGGCCTTGGATCTGCTGGGTGACCAGGGGACAGATTTGAGGAATAGGAAGTCCGGATGTTGCACTGACTGAGCAAATGAAGAGGGTTTGAAGAGAGGTCATTACGGCTCTCGTACCCATACACCTCAGCCGGCGTCTTCCAGGATGGAGATTCTCTGTTCAGACTTGGCGTTTGACTGGACAGACTAAGCAAATCCATTTGCAGGGACAGTGGATCAACTTCAGCAGAGTAACGCCCGGTTGAACCTTTTCCACCCTGGTTCCCATCTCCTCCACTACCACCATTATTGCTCTTGTTGAATTTGGAACTGCTGCGCCGGGCCTCACGTGAACGAGCGCTCTGAAATGCAGAATCCGAGGAATCAGAGCCGTTTTGGTCATCGCCAACACTACATGCCCGAGAGCAGAAGATCTGACCCTGCTTGGGTAGAAAAGGACGACCGAGCAGGGACTTCTTACAGCGAGCACAGCTAAAACAGGCCTCGGTGGCATGCCAGTGCTGGCCATCATATGTCATCTGACCCTGGTCAATACCTGCACAATCAGAGGATATCCATTACACACAGATCACATGCATCTATGCCAAGAAGAAAGTAGTGACCGCTCATAAATGGGTCAATGACACAGAAAAGTGCCCACAAAAAAGAAAAGGAAAAAACATCTAGTTTAAAACATGTCAGATTCTTTAAAGCTGCAGTCCGTAAAACTTGCCTCTTTGTCGCCATCTCTGTTTGAAACCTGCCATTGCAGTTATTTGCGGAATTATCTTCTTTACGTGGGTTGTGCATCGGCACGGCTCCTTAGCGCGGATGAACCTAATGTTTTGAGGTGTATGTGTGGGCTGTCAGTCACCGCACCAGTGTGGATTTTCACTGTACTCCGGAATTACAGCTACTACGTCTACATCCAAAATAAGAAGTTTCACCGGAAAATGTCATCTGAACAAGTAAGTCACATGTCTGCCAGTTTTGTTCTGACCACCTGAAAAAAAAGTTTTACAATAAATCGAGCTACCAATGGTGATTAAATCTAATGATCGCAAAGTTAGCTTAGATCACGTCAAACCATGCAAATTATTATTATTGTTATACTTAGTTCTCAAATTGTTAATGTTAACAACATCAGCATTGCATGACTATGTGTATTTAGTGTGTATTAGCGTTATCTGTAGATTTCAATTTAATCTCCAATTGTCATACCATTCGAATGTCATCGAAATAAATTTTTAACCTCAAAAAGCTATTTATTATTCCTTAGAACTAGTTCTAAAATGACAAGTTATTTCAGCTGCTTTAAGAAGAGGCTACAAATGATTCGCCACCTGCAGCATCCACACACGCGATAGAGCCTACTAGCCAGGACTTCTTTATGTATACAGACATGACGTAATGACGCAAAGACAAATGACCCAAACCACTCAAATTATAAAACATTATTACAAGCTTACCGTTGTGAATCGGGCTAAGGTAATGAGATAGTTTTGAACACTGATTGGCTATGTACTTACTCAATAATTGATTTTGGATCATTTTTAACCAAAAAAAAAAAGTTTACGGAATGCAGCTTTAAACTCATTCTAGTTACACAAACATTCTTAAAAATATTATCTATATTTTTACCAAAAAAAAAAATTATATATATATCCTGAACTAACCTTCCCTAGTAGTCCTTTAGACACAAGAACACTTAACAGCACTGTGTGAAAATCTGAATGCATAATGTAGTTACATAAGCTTAAAGGTGCAATAGGAGATCTTGGAAAATGCTAACTTTAGCCTGATAGCACTGAAAGCGAACGTCCCACCCTCCCTGCAATCGCCGTCCAAAGCCACGCCCCCTGAACGCATTTATGCTCACAGACCAGAGACAACATTACTACAATAGGCTACATCAGGTTCCCAATTAACAAAAAAATTTTCTGAAGACAATCACCTATTGCACCTTTAAAAATGTGTGGATTTTAAATGACAGCTACTTTAGGTAAAAAAAAATGCAGAACAAAGATGTCTTTGAAGGATCACGTCCTCATGAGGTGTAGACGTGTTTGGAGAAATCTGATTACATGGGGTGCCACATATTGCAGAAACGCATTTGATTTTAATCACAGCTCACTTTAAGCGGCCACACTTTAATGGACAACATCTGTTTTGAAAACCTGCACTGTTGCTTCCTGTTTATAATCAGTTTCATGAAAATACTCTCTGTGGTTCTGTGTGGAAAATAATTCCGGACTGAATTTCTATGAAACAATCTGCCAAAATGCTGAACGTGAAGGCCAGACTAAACTATCAACTCGCAACGCAGCTTTTCGTTCATTCTTCTTAACATTAGACAAAAAGCAGGTCAGTCATCTCCTGGCAGTTGTTACAGGGCAATTTCTGCAAGAGCAAAGTGGACCGGCCTTGCATGGACATGAGAGGATTCCAGGACGGCACTGATAGATGGGCTCTTACCTATGTGTTCCCCACAGGAGTCACAGTACTCTGCGTACAGGGACTCAAAGCAGGTGCAGCAGTACGGCTGGCCCTCTTTCATGATGTAACGCTGGCCGCCCAGAACGGTCTCGCACTCAAAACAGCAAAAGTGCTTCATGTGCCAGTGCCTGCCCTCCGCCTCTGTGCACTCATCTGCAAAAATGATCTAAAAGACAGATAAGAGATAAGAGTAAGACCATTCTTCTGCAATGGAAGTGACAGAACTAAAGCTAAAGGCTCCACTGAGGCAACAGACTGAGCTGCAGTACAGCAGTAACTCTATTATCACTATAGAGATGAAGTTCTGTAACCATGGTAATCATGCAATGTATTCAGCTGTCTTTACACAAAATCAGAACTAGAGAAACAGGGCTCATTGTGTGCAATCTTTAACTACACAATGAGAGACGTCTCGATTTTTAGCATTTTACAGCGTATTAAGCATTTAATTTTCCCGTTTGCACTTTAAGGGTGCGATCACATTTGTTTTTGTACGGCAAAATTTCATGAGTGAAACGCTATAATCTTAATCGGAATCCATGCCATAGGGAATTTTCATGTGGATTTCACAATGGATTCCAGTTTGCTGAACTGTTCACACAAGATTTCACTGGGTTTACCAATATGTACCTGCAAAACCTGGCCCAAGGATTGACCACACCTTCAGATGATTAAAGGAAGTTCACAAAAAAAAAATAAAATTCTGAAAATGTACTCACCCTCAGGCCATCCAAGATGATTTTGTGTCTTTATTGGGACAGATTTAGAGAAATGTATCATTCTGTAGTGAATGGATACCGTCAAAATGAGAGTCCAAACAGCTAATTAAAAACATCACAATAATCTACAAGTAATCCACACAGTCCATCAATTAAAGTCTTGTGAAGTGAAAATCTGCATGCTTATAAGACACAAATTCATCATTAAGGTGTTATAACTTCAAACCGTTGCTTGTGGATTATTATGATGTTTTTACCAGCTGTTTGGACTCTGACGCCACCCATTCACTGCAGAGGACCCATTGGTAAGCATATGATGTAATGCTAATGAAGAATGAAGAAACAAAATCATCTTGGATGGCCAGGCTGAGGGTGAGTAAATTTTTTTAGCTTTTTTTTTTTTTGTTTTTTTTTTGGGTGAACTAAACATTTAAATTTTCTGTTAAAACTCTAAGACAATCATAGCCTCATTCCTTTGAAAAAACACCTTAATAAACAGAGTGATTTTGTGCTGTTTAGATATTTTCTCATTTAAAAAGGATATTGCAAATATCTGCAGCATTATATTAGGTAACAATGGTTTATTGGCACATACAAGATACATACTAATGTACAGAGATTCATGTCTTGTAATAGCAAGGTGAGAGTGTCTAACCTCATCGCAGGCTGAACAACGGGGTTTGAGTCTCTCAGCGTGGTGGCGACCACAGAAGATCTTCCCATCCTGGTAGAAGTAGATGAGATCCACCAGCAGCTCATCGCACATGCTGCACACAAAGCATTGTGGGTGCCAGCACATCCCGTGACCTGCCCGTGATGCAAAGACAGCAATGTCACCTCCGTTTATCTGTCCCCCACACTGAAAACGAGAAAAGGGGATGGAGAGACAGTTAAAAGGTAGGAAGGAAAGTTAAAAAGAACATTTTACATTTAACAAGAAAACATTTATTTAGCAGCAGGGTAAAAGAGAAAATCAATAATAATCTCAGACTTTTTATTTTGTGTTTACAGACTGCCTATTTGTCTACCAAATGATCAGATAAAACAAACTAAAATAAAAGTTTAATATAAAAGGAAAAAAATGCACCTCAAGACTCTTGTATTACTGTCGCTTTTGAATTTATAATGCATTCTTACTAGGGATGCACGATATTATCATACTGATATCGGAATCGGCCGATAATGGCTTTAAATGTAAATATCGGCATCGGCCCGATATGAAAAATTATGCCAATATGTCTTGCCGATAAGAGGAATAGGTTAACTTACATGTGCTCAGGGTGTGCTAATGATTAGATCACGACAGCAGTGTGGCTCTTTCTTGAAGCAAAGTTTTGTCTGAATGATGATGTTTTGGATCGCTGCATTTAAAGGTGCAATAGGTGATTGTCTTCAGAAACATTTTTTGTTATGCTGGTTGAAAGTCTCTTCACATCCCGATAGAAATCATTAAGTTAAGAGGTCTACATGTATTTATCTGTATTTATATATTCTGTGGAAGGCATAGGACCAAGAAATGTTTGTCCAATCAAAACGCTCGGTCCGAACGTTTTAATTGGCTTTCCTACCTGTCTGTCAACGTATGTATTAGCATACCTATGCGCAGCCGGTTCGCGCAGACAGGATACGTCATCAGCGCGTTCACACACACTGTGCAGACAGAGCGAGAATGGCAGACAAACATCAACAACCCAATCTTCCCTTCCTGGTATTGTAGTACTTTTACTAACTGTACTATAAAGTTCTCACTGGTGAATGACACATGATGTAGCCCAGCAGTTCCCAATTCCAGTCCTCGCACCCCCACACTCTGCATATTTTGTATGTCTCGCTTAGTTAACACACCCGATTCAGATAACCAGCTCGTTAGAAGTGAGCTACGTGCATGAACTGTGTTCAGATCGATATGATCCCTACACAGAGTTCATTGCTCCCTACTCCCTGAGCAGGAGAAATCAGTTGACGTTTACTTAACTTCTCATTCACGGATTTGCGCTGCGCAGCGTCTGGATGCGAGAGTGCGAGGACTGGAATTCGCGAGGAATGGAACCGCTGATGTAACCTATTGTAATGTTGTCTCTGGTATTCTGGTCTGTGAGCGTATATGCGTTCAGGGGGCGTGCCTTTGGACGGCGATTGCAGGGAGGGTGGGACGTTCGCTTTCAGTGCTATCAGGCTAAAGTTAGCATTTTCCAAGATCTCCTACTGCACCTTTAAGTTGAAGAAGTACTAAAAAAACTACTAGAACTGAAACTCAATTAAAAAATAAAATTAGAAAAAACTAATTCAAATTACAAACATATAACAAATAATAACATAATTAAAATTACACAACACAATTAAAAAGTATAAAAACAAAAGATAATTCAAAATATATTAAAATATAAAAAATACTAAAATAACACCAGAAATGTGATGACATCATGTCTAATGGTGACTGTTCACCTGTAAACCGTGTCGTTTCAGTAGCCTTGAATGTATCAGCAATAAACTCACAAAATACTGATACTATGTATCAGCTTTGGACACAGTGTTCACTGGAAAAACACTTTCTGGTCTTAAATTTCTTTTAGTTTTACAAGGCAGACGCCACAAAAACAATTCATGCCACGTAATGCCACATAAGTGTTGAGCAAAGGTGACGGGTTATAATACAAAATAAGATTTTGCTTAAATTCTTTTTCCCTTGTTCATTTTTGACATTGCATTGGATTGCATTTGTCCTAACTTTTGTGCAGTAAGTGTGCAGTGATAAGTCTGTTTATTTGTGTTTATGCAAGAATCTGCTGACTAGAGTTTCCTATTTCCCAAGAGCCGCTAACATCAGCTCAGCTGACCGAGGTGTTCCTGTTTCCCGTGTTATCAGTGTCAGTCTTTATTTTCCTGTTGCCCAGTTGCAGGAAGTGTGGAGTTGGCTCTTTCTGCCTTCCTGCGGCCCAGAGTTTCTCCATCTTTCACTCTCTAGGGTCTGTTTCTCTCTCGCTCTTACTCGCTTCTGTCATTGTAAAATCTCCTGGCTCTCAGCCCTCATGTGTTTCTCTTGATTTAGCTGTGTCAGGGTCACGCTGTCTCGCCAATGCTGACCTTCCCGAAACTCACATTCTGAGTTACGGAAAATGCATAATCATATTTATGATAACTTGCAGATTTCTCTCAAGATCTTTGACTTCCGGTCTCAGATATCAGTGCTTAGCATTTAGGGTTTGTTCAGATCCCACAGACTAGCTTTAGTTTACCTACTTAACAAGGTTTACTTAGTCGATTTTGTTGCATTATTAATGCAACGTGTTTCTGTGTTAAATATGTGTTTGAGTGTCAGTTGGACAACATAAGTTTATGCATACGGAGATTAAACTGATTGCAGAGCATGTTAGCACACACACTGGGTCACCGTTACTGAGCTCTAAATCAGATTAAGACGCACACACATCGTACGTTTTAAGCATATGTAACTTTGCTTGCACAGGAGATTGATTCAGATTTTCCGGGTCACAAACGTCTGGCAGGAATGTCCAGCAGATTAAACTCTACAGGGACAACTACATGTTACCTCACATAAAGCTAGTTTATTCTGAGTAAGCAGTTCTGTGAGCGTATATGCGTTCAGGGGGCGTGCCTTTGGATGGCGATTGCAGAGAGGGTGGGATGTTCGCTTTCAGTGCTATCAGGCTAAAGTTAGCATTTTCCAAGATCTCCTACTGCACCTTTAATCTGTGAAAGCACGTACAGAATGACGCGTTCGGTGTGTGATAGAGTAAATAGCATGTGCAGTGGCAGCAGTGGCAGCCTCCCCCAGGTCTTAATGACCGTTCGGTAAGGAGTTTTAATCTGTAGGGGGTGCTGTTGGCCTACTTCTAATTAAATTAAAAGGAAAATAGCCTACACAAATAACATCTAGACTGTTTCTGATTAAATAAAGTAGTATTTAAGAAGCTAAAGCTTACATGAAAAAAAAATCACAAACATGACAATTGTAAATTAAATGATTTTATATATACTGATTTATTCATTAATATGTAATATATTTTATTTTTTAAACAAATCATAAGCTCTAAAAGATTTTCAGAATTTTTACAACTCTAGCTTTAGACCATCTACAAATGTTAAATCTTAAAATAAAGTGTTAGGGTTAACACTGCATCTTTCTGGGGGAAAAATGCAGCGATTGATATATAGTTTATTTAGGCCTATAGTTATTTTCAAAGCTTCAATGTACTGTCAAAAAACATTCATTATTGTTTATTTAATTCTATCAAATAAGTTCTTGTTAAAAACTAACCAAAATGTAAAATATTTTGCTTATAATTTCTGCACAGGAGAGACTTGGTGTTGTTTCCAAACAAAAGGAAATATATCGGCATCGGCCAAAATAGTTGAAAAATATCGGCATATCGGATATCGGCAAAAATCCAATATCGTGCATCCCTAATTCTTACTGAATAGAAGTATTAATTTATTTAAAAAAAATTATCTTACTGATCCAAAACCTGTGAATAAATGTGTATTTTTGCACATCCCCTGACAAAGAATAGAGAAAATAATATGAATTTATAACACGTGGTCACCATATTGTATCTGAAAAGAGAAGGGAACAGCTGATATGAGCTGGTTTCTTCATTAAAGCTCTCCTTCAGCATTTTCCAATATTTTGTGCTATGGAGAGTCAGCAAATGTTTAATGGGATAGACAGATGCATGCACCTACCCACAAAAACACACACTTGTGTGTCAGTTACCTTCGAGACCAATATTTATTGGAAAGTCTGCATCTTTTCAACAGTGCTGAGGGATAAATGGGGGCTTTATATCTTTAAGAGTGTCACTGCAGAGGATACATTTAAAACAAGCGAAAAAAGCCAAACTGTGTCAGTGTGACATCTGTTCCTGAGAAGTAACAGAAGGAGAGAGAAACAAGGCAGGTGGTCACAGGCATGCATATCCAGCTTAGATTCAGCTCTAATTCACTGGCAACTTACACGACATCCCAGGTGGGCTAACACACAAAACCAGAGGAAGCCTTAAAACCTACAACGAAAATAAGCCACTAAGAAACAAAACAACTAATTTCAATGAACCACTGAAGCTGAACTCTTCCTGTGGCCACAAACACCCTCCACCCCAAACCACAGTTCATTTGAATATCATACACACAAGTGAACACTTGCACACCTGTTCACAGATAGCTCCAGTCATGGTGACCGGGAAGGGCCTGATGTTACCACGGCCCAGGTTCTCCCTCTTCCTCTGGTTGCTGAAGAGCTTCAGCTCTCGTTTTTCCTCATCATCCAGACTGCTACAGTATCGCACCTGCGCAACAAGAGCTCAGGTCAGCTGTGTCACATAAACATGGACATACATGTGTGTAAATGATGGCACACACAAACATACATGCATTCTGACTGGTGACCTTTTCATGTAAGACCCCAAGCTGATCTTACCTCATTGTCATGTGGGGGGAGCTGATGCAGAAGCTGCTTGATGCGATGCTTCTCCCCAGGACTGTTCACGTATGGTACTTTATCCTCCGGCAAAGAGCTGTAATAATGATGTACCTGGAATGACATTGGAAAACAATAGCAGCTTTGAATTAATGATGAGTGATGCGAGTAAGTAAATAAATAAAGTATTGTTTATATAAAAATAACGATTTTGATGCTTGGGTGACAAAGTCACAAACACAGGTGTGAATTACTTCAATTTAATTTATGCTAGTAAATAAATAAAAGCACCAGCAGGTTTAAGGGCAACAAAGTCTTATTTTTTTAATCCATCACTTGGATTTTGGTGTTTGTGTAAATTAATAATAGTAATAATAACAATAAAAAAAAACAATAAATACATTATAAAGAAAGAAAATGTACAGCATGTTTGAGAGCATGTCTTGTTTTTATAGAGTTTTTTAATTAAACACTTGGTTTTGGCACTTGAGTGACAGTCACAAACTCGGTGACTTTGACATGATTTATGCTAATAAATCAATAATAATAATAATAATAATAATAAGTATTATTATTAAATACAATTATTATTATAATTAAAATAAAATATTATAAAACAAATAAAGCACCAGCAAGTTTGAGGGCAAACAAATCTTGTTTTCACACGGCTTGTTAATCAAACGCTTAGATTTCGGCACTTGGGTGACACAGTCACAAACACAGGGGTGGAATTTCTTTATCTCGGTTGTTGTTAATAGGGTTGGGAATCGAAAATCGATTCCGATTCCAGAATCGGATACTTGTCAAATTTAAATTTCGATTCTGCCTATAGATTCCTATATTCTTTTTTTTTTCTTCATCTGTGAGGACCGGACCTAGCAATCTGCCAGGACCTTGCTCGCTAATCTAAGCGCTCCAAAGTTTGGCTACATTTGCGATCAGATGCCAAAAAAGCTAAGTATAATATCTGTTGTTAACCCCTCCCCCCATCTCGCCCAACATCCTTGCATTGCACACACTTACACACAGCTATAACAGTCAGAGTGATTTATGGAAGAGCAATGCATGAGTTAATGGAATCGGCCCCTTCTATCCCCCCATGACGCGCTTACATGGAGGACCCTTTACCTCAAGATAATAAGAATGCCCACAGCTCATCCCAACTTAATTAGCCATACGAGGCTTACATTTTTGGACGAAAATGGACATGATCACAGTTGTCTAATTAACATAATGAAATGTAAGTGTAATTACATCATACATTTCATTTTATAATTGGCCAAATAATGAGAACACAAGTCTACATTACAGTATAATATAATTGTCTGTTGACTCGTGGCTGGAGTATTTTTTGGAAAGCAAACAGGCCAGTGAAGAATCCAGACTTAGTAGGAGCCATAATAAGGTCCTGCAGCCTCAGACCACCCATCCAAACCTATTACACAGATTTGATGGCCTAATGGCTTAATCTGATATACAGCAAGGGCCATCTGCCTCCGTCGCCATACCATATAAACAGCAAGGAATAAGAAACAGTGCTTAAGAAAGTGAAAGTGACGTGACATGTGGCCAAGTATGGTGACCCGTACTCGGAATTAGTGCTCTGCATTTAACCCATCCAAAGTGCGCACACACATCAGTGAACACACACACACCGTGAACACACACCCGGAGCAGTGGGCAGCCATTTTTTTGCTGCGGCGCCCGGGGAGCAGTTGGGGGTTCGGTGCCTTGTTCAAGGGCACCTCAGTCGTGGTATTGAAGGTGGGAGTACATTCACTCCCCCCACCTACAATCCCTGCCGGTACAAGGCTCGAACCCGCAGCCTTTGGGTTACGAGTCCGACTCTCTAACCATTAGGCCACGACTTCCCCAACTGAGAGCTAAGAGCAACTGAGAGCTCATTTAAAGAGACAGCTCCTTATTACAGGGAGGCATTAAACACCAGACATGGACGGAGCTCTGAGAGCAACTGAGAACTGTAATGAAATGCATCATGAAATAAAACACATGCAAGCAGCATTTCTCCTTTTTAAAATCTGAAATAATAAAATATATATATAAAAATAAAAAAAAGACTAGAAAAAAAATTAGAAAAACTAGGTAACTAACGGAAATTAAAACTAAAATTACTAAAACTATATAAAAATATAAAAAATTAAAGCTAAATAGAAATGTTTGAAAATAAAAATTAATTAAATTATATAAGAAAATAAAAAAAACTTTTAAATGAAAATATAAACAAAAGCTAATTAAAAATATCAACAAATATTATAATAGTATATGTAAAAAAACACTAAAATAACTGCTGCAAAGATAATTAAATTTATCTCAATGCACTTTTTTTTTTTAACTAATTTTTAACTCCAATTACTTGAGCTATAAATACCATGTGACTAATTAAGCTACAAAAGAAAACAGGAAAAAGAAATCGCATCATAATGCTGATGGACACAAATTGCAGTTCCATTTGATGCCGCTAGGGAGGCAAATATTAAACATTAAACCACAAATGACATGAATGTGGTATTACTCTACATTGACTGTTTTTAAAGAGCAGTGTGAATGACTGATATGTAAAGACACGGATGAAATATTGTTCATCTCAGAGTTTCATCAAAATGTGTTTTTACAAGGACCAAGAAACATTTGGAATAGATTCTGAAACAAAATCATCAGCTTTTTCGGTGAGGCGTGGGATTTGTTTTTAGAGCTCCGTCTATGTCCGGTGTTTAATGCCTCCCTGTAATAAGGTGCTGTCTCTTTAAACGAGCTGATGGTTCTTCCGTTGCTTTTGTTGGCCAGTACAGTGTCAGCAAGGGGTTTCTCAAGGACTCGTGCAGAGGTTCTTTTGGGATAGCTGAAAATTTCACAAAACACCAACTGTGGTCTGGTCCTGGTAAATTACAGTGCAGACATCCAACAATAACACGCTCCCTGGGCCAGCAAAAGAACTGTTGTGATGCAGCGATCAGAAGGACATGCACCCAGAGCCCAAAGAACTCACACGGAGGAACAGCTTGTGGAAATAACTATAATCAGCAGGAAGGGATCTGGCAACCCGCCCTGGTGTCAAGGGATCTGGCAACTGCATTTTGCATCAGACAGAGAGGGTGAACAAAATGCAAAAGCTCTTGATTTGAGGGCAAACTAACCAGAGCCCAAACAGCAGTTTTCCACTGAATAAATAAAGCCAATGCCTCAGAGAAAGGAGGCATAGCATACGCTGGATGACACAGTAAATCTGCACCATAATTTGTTGATGAAAAAAAAATGTAATACATGTTATTTGAACTATAATCAAGTTTTAATTAAACTGGCTACACATCACTAACACCAGTATTTAGGGCTGGGGCACATTTCCTGATTTTGATTCACATGGTCTTGATTAGATTCCAATTATTTGTTATAATATACATTTTGCTTACATATGAAAGGGCAGTGTTTCAGACTGATTCAAACCAGTGACTTATATTTTTGAAATATTCATTAAAAGAGCTGGTTTATACGATTATTTTGTATCAGGCATCTAGCAACACTGGTTACGCTGTTTATTTTTGATTCACCAAAAAGAACTGGCTCTTAAGAGTCATTTGCTTGTAAACTGGACTACACTGATCACACCGTATGTCCTTGATTCACTGAAAAGAACCAGTTCATAAGAGTCATTCATTCTGGAAATCAAGCTATTGTGGTTGTACAGTATCTTTTTTATTTTTCTAAAAAGAACTCGCTTATAAGAATAATTTTTTCAAGAATCGGACTACAATGGTTATACTTGTTTTGTGTGCAGCCCATCTGGAATATACAGCAGATATAACAGTATATTTAGGAGAAGAGGAAAAAGATTTGTAGCAAGTGGAGCTGCTTATATGACTCAAAATGATGGGCCATTACATTTCTTGGCAGCTAATTGGATTACTCGACTAATTCCACTCATGTGAGCATAGGGCTGGGCGGTATATCGAGTTTGTACGATATATCGCTATTTTCTTTATAAGCGATTCGATATGAGGCAATACCGTTTATATCGATATACAGTAGTTTCATACGAGCGCATGTGAAAATATAGCGGAGGTCACAGACTGAGCTTCTGCGGAGAAAGTGCATAATCCAATTTGTTCTAAACATGTGACAAGCTTCATATTAAGGCCTTAAACTGGTAAGACATAGTTTATAGTTTCGTTTCGCATATTAGTTTAAGCGGCACGGCTCGGCTCGTATATGCTCTGACAGAAAGTCTGCGTGTGCCGCTGACAGAGACGCTAGGCTACTCGCGCGGTTTAATGTGTTTGAGATGTGCTGTCTTCCTGACTTACATTTCACAGGTATATTCTCCATCTGTAAATGTTAGAAAGTAATGGAAATATTTCCATTTTTCAGTCAGAAGTGCATGAGCCTTCTTCTCTGGGATTCTCCGCTAAACTTCACAGACTTGAAGGAACGAGCGCTGCAGTGCGCATGCGCGCCAAACAGACAGAGCTCAATTAAATGGGAGCGCAATAATTCTGACTAAAATATATATTTCGCTGAAATATTTGTAGTTGGACAATAAATGTGGCATGTAGAATTTTAAACCTACAAGTAAGTCTATTTTTATGATAGCACTGACTGTAAAGTGACTGTAATGGGGTAATCAAAATAGCCTAACACAACTCTGTGCTTTTGTTCTCATTTATTTTCCGCTTTTTTTTTTAACTTCCGCATATCGCAAATTGGCCACAAAATACCGAGATATGAATTTTTGCCCATATCGCCCAGCCCTATGTGAGCATCAGAGAGATTTTGGAAACAAACATGGTTGGTGTCTTCACTGCAAGGACCATATTTTAAAGTATTTGGTGGATAATGACATTTGCCAAGATATTCACACTTTCAAATTAATCTGGTACAACAATTTTTTTGCCCATGCAGCCAGCTACAGCAACACATGTTTTCTTGTTCTAGACCAGATCACAAATGTTCTGAAACGCACAGCAGAGCTGCAGTCTTTTCTTATTATGGATGTGGATGGCCTAAATTTCCACTCTCTGTCTAAGCAAAGCTAATTTGTCATGGCCTGAGGTAATCACTGTCTCTGGGTGAAACTGCAGACACCAGCTTTCAAAGCACAGAGAAAGGCATAATTAATAGCTTGCTAATAACATGCATGGACACAGAGTTCTTGTATCCCAGCAACTTCCTCCCATCCATCTGCCTGAACGGTGAAAAACTGCTGGTACTGACTTAAACCAGAGCCTCTACAAACCGAGGGCTCTTGGAATATAGCCTAGAGAACCATTTATCAGTATAATACAGAATATCTAGGAGATTCTGCTATATATACTGGCTACTATCATTTTTATCAAGTATTCATAATAAACAGGAGATAAAAAGGCTGCATATCAGTCTAATGTCAACCATCAATTACTTTATCTTTCCTTGATATGATCATTCAGGCTGGCAAATGTGAATAAATAAACAGAAATTATCAGATGCACATGGTGTGACCTCCAAAGACCCAATATAGTCGACAGCCGTTGCACATGGTGGAGGTGCTTTATTGCTTATTGACCCGTTTTGCTGATGCGTTAACGAGGCTTTCTTCAGTTCATCAAGAAAATGAAACTCACATCTATAAATGATTTCACTGGTCCATAAAGAGTTCTACACACACCGGTGCCTAATAAACCCCATACACCAACTTTCTGAAGCCAAGAATTGCTATAGTAACAAAAATCAGTACAGAAGGAATGATCATAAAGAAGGTGGGAAGTCGTGGCCTAATGGTTAGAGAGTCAGACTCGTAACCCAAAGGTTGCGGGTTCGAGTCTCGTACCGGCAGGGATCCCACCTCTCCCACCTTCAATACCACGACTGAGGTGCCCTTGAGCAAGGGCACCGAACCCCCAACTGCTCCCCGGGCGCCGCAGCAAAAAATGGCTGCCCACTGCTCCGGGTGTGTGTTCACGGTGTGTGTGTGTTCACGGTGTGTGTGTGTTCACTGCTGTGTGTGTGCACTTTGGATGGGATAAATGCAGAGCACTAATTCCGAGTATGGGTCACCATACTTGGCCACATGTCACATGTCACTCAAAGGTTTCTGAAATCTGAACATTTAAAACCTTGTCAATTTCATGCAGAATGCCTTAATGCTTCTTCCAACATTCCAATGAAAGTAATTGTTATGCTGCATTCCATTTATTAACCCACCTAAAAAATAATTATACACTACCATTCAAATGTTTGGGGTCAGTAAGATTTTTAAATTGTTAATGAAATAAGCGTTTTATACTCCCCAATGCTGCATTTATTTGATCGCAAATACAGTAAAAACAGTAATATTGTGAATAGACCAAAAATTTATATCACAGTATTTTTCAAAATGATACCGGTTTCACGGTACCAGTATTCGGTATGAACCGGTATACCGCCCAGAACTAATTGTGAATAATTATTACAACTTAAAAATAACTTTTAAATGTTTTTTTTATTTATTTTTTTATGGCAAAGCTAAAATTTCAGCAGCCATCACTTCAGTCTACAGTGTCACATGACATTTCTTTCAGAAATCATTAATATGCTGATTTGCTGCTCAAGAAACATTTATTTTTATCAGTGTTAAAAACATTTGTGCTGCTTAATATTTTTGTGGAAACCATGATAAATTTCAGGATTCCTTGTTAGAAAAGTAGAAAGTTCAAAAGGTTAGCATTTAATTGAAATCTTTTTTGTAACAATGTAAGTATCCTTACTGTCACTTTTGATCATTTTAGTACTGTAAGTCTGATTTGGGTACGGGCCGGGGTGGTAAAATGTGTCACCTGTTCAGGTTTGAGTCCGGGCGGCACCCAGGCATACTCCTCCAGAGCACAGCCAGAGTCATCATCGGATGTAGAGTTCCTCTGGAAGTCGTACATCAGCTTGGTCACTGTCTTCTCCATCTCCAGAGGCATGGAGGTCACAACATGCTCCTCACGAGGGCACTTACAGTGGAGACAGATTTTCCTAAAATGGCAAGGTCAAATAAAACAATTTAAATAGTACACCATGCATTTGTTTATTTTTAATGGAAATCCCTGTTAACAGTCATGATTAGTTTGGTTTGGTTAGATACAAGACCCTTGAATGGACAGATTCTTCCATAAATTCGCATATTTTACAACTGATTTCCAAATGTATCAGGATTAACCTAATTAATATATTGTGTTATAAAACAACCAAATTAAATTGTTTCCAATGTTGACTTGGACAAATCAGGATGAAGAGCTTATTTTACCACGTTTTTTTTCAAAGATGCTGACATAACAAAAATAAGTTTGGTATATAAACTTATGGCATATAAGCTGAAATTAAATTTCTGAATAAATTACACTAAGAGCAATATATCTCAATAAAATGTTTTTTTGACACATTAAAACATTTATTTCTCAGCTCCCTCAAACAGTAAACTCATTTAACAAAGAATAAACGATACATGAGGTGCATACAATGAATTCACTTTGTGCTAATATCTCAAGTTACAATTAAAACTCTCAAGCAACCCTCCCACACAGCTTTTCTCTTTTTATTCTTTCACTTTGTCAATCAGCATATCCACATTTGTTTAAAACCAGGAGCGGCCCAAACATTCCAACAAAAACCCTCAACACGTCCAATGACTCATGTCACGATGAAACACACACTCCACCAGTCAAACACACAGTGTCTGGTTAGTGTCCAGACAAGCAGACACAGGCGTCAAGCTCTGCCAAAACCACACTTTCTGAGCACGCCGGCCAGTTGGTCAGATTAACTAACCTCTTAGACCAAAGGAAGAGAAAACAAGCAGCCCACTTAGGGCCAAACCCATTAGCACCTCAGAGGCCTGCCAGGCTGTAAGGTGTCAAAGACAGACACCGGCCAATAACACAATGATTGACTGACGTTTTCACATCGGCCAGATGGTTAACTTAAGGACATGTTTAATCTATAGAATCATGTACGTCAAAGAACTCTAGTTGCTATGGAAGCAAGACAGACAAAAAAAAAAAAAAAGTCTGTTGGTTCAGTTTAAGCCATCAGCAGATCTGTGTCATCATGCTTCTCTTGTCCTAAGGATATAAAGAGTGAGTCATGGTATTTCTTCAACAAGCTTGCAATTGACGTGTCTAAAACATCAAGTGCAATAACAAGCACTTAAATGTAAGATTAAAACAATTATTTGTCTTTTCAAAATGTCATGTAAATACTTTAGTCTGACTGAAATCACACCAGTCCTGCTTTTGTTGTCTGACTAACAGACCTAGATAATGCAACTGCACAAACTTTTGAATGGTAGTGCAAGACCTCAAGACCACAAACTTTTGAATGGTAGTGTACAACTCTTTTTACATGAAATTCATATCTTCTCCACAATGACTGTGTATTCACTTGAAAATGTTATTTCATTCTAGTTGAGTCTCTATGGTATTTAAGTATCACCATACAAAGAGTGCAAATGACTCACTTTTGTTAAACATCTGGATTTTATTTATGAACAAATTCTCTGTTAGATCTCTCAGGGAAAGATTCTCTATGATAGCCTGCAGAACGGTCAAAACTTGCAGACAACAAACAACCTCCTGTGTCTCATTATAATGGCCACTTTAATAACATTAAAATCACAATGTAACAGAAGTAGCAACGGAATCTTTCACATTGTGACGTAGATCCCAGCGAAATGGATTATTGAAAAAAATGCAGGGACTTGATTCTTTCCATTGGCTGTCGATTTGGCGGCAGATTGCAATGCGATTGTAAGTAATTGGTGGGACAAAAAAATTGGAAAAGTCTGGCATACGTCACCAGAGAGAAGTCTACCATTTCACCGGAAGATCTAGTTACGAGAATGGATGAATTGTTTACAACAAGATCAATAACTTGCATTCAGAAAAAATAATTATTTCATTTCATGCCGACTATAATAATAATGCCAAATAACATTCCAGTACAATGAAACTCAAAAGAAAAACTAATTCCTTGTAATCGATGAAGTGGTACTTACTAATAGGGCTATGGGGGTACACAAGACAAAAAAGGGTTGGGAAACCCTGGCCTAGAACACAATAGTTCACTTATAAATATTTAAGATCACGGAAACAAAACAACCTATAAATGGATGTAGTGTTTTAAAACCTGCATGAAGCTCAAGTAGTTTAAAAGCATTTCTTTGAATCAAAATGAAAGACTCAGAGACTAGATAGGAGGTTCTGTAGGAGGTAATGGTGAGCAGACTTATATAAGCCATGCAGCTGGTCTCTCTGCAGTTCCAACACCCTTGAGCAAGGACAATTCACCAGCATTACTTGAGGGTGGAAACTTCACAACTCGCATTGATACTGAACTCTCAATGGAACATAGAGGCCCTCACAAACAGTCCATCTGTGAAACACCAAACACTGATGAGAAACTTACCTGCTCTCTCACACAGTGCTTGATCTTTCTGCAGAGCATATCAACTAAAGGGCGGAAAACAAAAACAAAAAGGGATCACTACAGAGTAATACGGCACTCTTGGAAAAGTGTAGTCTTCTACCAGAACATTTTAACCAGTCATAACTAATAATGTATGCTTATCCGGAAAGGATAAACCCATTTAGCCGCAGTGAGATTTCTGGGATGAATATGAAAAGAGTTCCATGGAGATGCCAGTCTGGTCCAGATAAATGAACTGGACAAAAATTAGGTCACCTGTAAATCCCTTCTCAATCACACAGAAAGGATTGAGTGAAACTCCTTCCATGTTTTGACATGCATCGCACATGACTGCAAATTCTAGGCTCAATACCACTCCACAGTCCATTGATAATGCTCTTCCAATCATCTAAATGTGACTTGAATTAAAAAGGATGCCGGGTTGCAACTATGCATGCTGATTTCATTACAAATGTCATGCTTAGACCAAGTCAATGTGATCTACAAGACTGCACTGAGAGCCTTTCAAAAGGATTTGTCCTACATAGCAAATATGGAAGACTGGGAATGTAATCTAGGGATGACACTGAAGGTTGTTTGTTATGCCCCTGAGGCATCCAAGCGGAACAGGGTAAATGTGATTTATGATCGGATTGGACAATTGCTTATTGTGGGTTAATCATTGCATTTTTTAATTGTTCAGACAACAACAGATGTGGACTTATTGTTAGCTTGAGGGAAACTTATCCCCTTAAAAATAAGGCCTGTGCAACCACCAGACTATCTCATCTCATTCTCTTTAACAATAGCCTATGTCTAGACACAATGGCATTGTCATCTTTAATACAACTGCCATTTAAAAAAAAAGTGAGAAACCAGGTCGGCTGTGGCCAGCGTTATTATTGTTAACTAAAACCATATATAATATAAACCTTTTTGTTACTTGGAAAAAAATAAATAAAACATTAACTGAAAAGAAAGAAAGAAAAACTAAATTACTAAAACTTTAACAAATTAAAATGAGCATAAAAAATAAAAACCAAGTCAAATTTTCCATGGCATCATTCCGGATGAATTAAACAAGCTTTTTAAAAGGCAACACACAGTGGAGGAGCTGGTCACAGCTGGGTGCTAGTGAAAACCAATTCACCTTCTATTCTCACTTATCTTTTGTGTATATGCAACTCTGTATACTTTTCCCACCTTAAACATCAGTGTTTTTAAAAAGACAGCTTTTTGAATCTGTCATTTTTATATTAAAAGCTTTGTGTTGTGGTATTGACTGGGTTTGTGCTTCAATAATACAGAATACAAGACAGCTCTATTCACTGGAAGACCTTACTACTGTTTTCACATTTCTGTGCCTATATGACTTTAAAAGCTCCCATAATGTAAACACTGACACAAATAATTGAAACAAGACAACACTCATGACTGATGACCTACTACTATATGAACAGGTAAATAAATCAATTATTCAAAGAAAAAGAAATCCGTTTAATGGAGGCTGCTTCAAATGGATGAGGGGTGCGGGAGGAAGCGATATTGATTTAATCGAAATAGTGCTATAAAATAAGATGGATTCAGCCCAGAGTAACATCCTATTGACAGCAAGCAAGCAAAGCATCAAACATTGATGAAAAGTCCGAGCCATTTCACATTTCGGTTCTTTTGATGGTTACAAAACCAGATATGGCTATTTTTAAGTTAGTGATTGAGTCACTGCGTTGTCCATGCCAACTGAAGTTATCCAACTGTTTCTTAATGTGTCGATTAAACTGTCACAGTCTTAAAGTCTGTTCACACCAAAATTGATAACTACAAATATAACTATATTAATATACGATAAGGTTGTTTATTAAATTCGTGAACTGCGGTCATGTTGTCTGTCGCTTTAAATACTAGAGTGGATTCTGATTGGCTGTCAATGTTTTCCTCGTTCGTGAGCAGCGAAAAACATTCTGAAAAACAATGATATCGTTCCAGTGTCCTTATTACAGCTGTGACGTTGACTTAGATTAAAACTTTGTAGTTATAACACCTGCCTTTACCATAGGCGTATTCATCGATTCGCGGCTCAAATCGCACAAGTCCGAAATGGACTGGTCTCAGTTCAATAAGTTGTTGACTCGAGAACCGCTTGGACCGATTCCGTCCGAGTCGTGAACTAATCATTCAACCCGGTTTTTTGACCCAGGTCAACCAATTCACTGAAAAGATCCGACTCATAAGAACGATTCATTGACGAATCGGGTATCTACGATCTGCAAACGCGAGAAGCGTTTCTCCTTGTACGAATTCAACAGCAACTGCCTGGTTTACTCTCTTGGTTATTATTCTCCAATTTGTCCCTTCATGTGTTATTCCAACAAAACACCACCAAACAAAGTCTTAATCCGAATAACTGGAACAGGTCAACTAGCAATGGCTCAAGATAAAAGATAACTATGGTGAAAAGTTGCATTAATTTGTCTTTCACAGTCATTTTCGCAATCTTGTTAGATTAAATCAAAGACGTAGAAAAAGTAACGCCACAAAATCTAAAAAATTAGCCTACCCGATCTGCATTTGATTATTACGTTTATGGATCAACTTTCAAGGAATACCTCGACCACATCACGCAGCGAACGAAGGGAAAAGACATCACGCATCATTTTAAACTGCAGACCCGATTAAAGTAACAGAGCCACAAACGCTTACCTTTTACCATGAACGAAGACAAGAGAGTTTGATGTCCGTCGTGAATCGATCCAAGCACGCGCTAAACATCTCCAGCACGAAAAGCGATCAGTTGGCGCACTTTCACTTCTCCACAAACAAGCGCTCGCTTCGATCCAATCTGCACGGCTCTGTCAAGCACTACTGACCAGCCTTACGACCATAGACTGTATAAAAACAGCTTACGACGCAGTTCGTACAAAGGTATCGTCCGGGAAAGACATGCCTTAAACGCTGATGCTTTTGATAAATCATCTACAATAACGTGAAAGCACGAAGCGTCCCCGCAGATCCAGCGCGATTCTCCGTGATAGCTCCACCAGCGGCAGCATTCGGGGCTTAAAGCCATGAACAGCCTTGCACTTCTCCTCAGTAACAAGCTATGAGAGCACAGTGAACCGTGGCTTGGACTCCACTGGCTCGCTGTTCGCTCTGCCCACTCGAGCTTGTGAATGGTAATGAGCGTCCATGATGTCAGCAAGTCAACGTTCTTACATTAGTTTAATTAGCGACGTGAATAGCGTGTGTTGTTGGAATCATTTACATGCAAATCAGTCACTTTCCCTCCAACTGTAAAGACTCCAGGCAATACACGAGGCAAAAAGTATCCGAGCAGGGGAAAGAATAGGCTACCTTTTACATGTAAATGATGTAGTACCATAACTTCAGAGGTTTTGTAATATTTATAAACGGTAGGCCCATGTGATGCATTATAGCTTACCTTCATTTAAAAAAAAAACATCCTGATGCCAATGTTTCCTTTATTAAATGCCAAGACAGTTACTTATTTATTTACTTTCTTGTGCATGCATGTATCTATCTATAAATAAATAATGAACAAATAAAGTCTTAATAATATTTTTGTGAGGTGTGCTTGTTCGTTTTTTAATTTTTTGGATTATATTTTTTCCCTACAGAGCACTTTTGAACATATCTTACAGAATTTTAATGCATAAAATTATGCAGATTTTGCAAGAATAATTTACCCAATGACATATTTTACATACTCTCCCCTTATCCAAAATCTCCCAGTGAGTCAAAGACCACCTAAAACCAACACAGAGCATTCGTAGATGATGCTTAACAGCATGAGCTGTGCCTGGTTGGGTAAATCAATACTCCTATCAAAAGCCTTCTCACAACACTATAGGTCGCAACAAAGAGAAAAAAGAAATTATTTAATTACTCAATAAAACATCCATAAATCTATTTGAATGCAGCTGGCTCTTTAACTTCCAGGTAGCTTAATAAAAGTTGTCGGTGTGGATGTGCATCCATCTGAAAGAAGAGTATCTCTTATTGGACTGTGCTTCTCATTTCAACCTGAGCCAAACCCCTACACACACACACACACACACACACACACACACACACACACACACAGTAGTATCAATTACCCCGTCTCAGTGCTTTAGGTTTTGGAGTAAGGTGCACTGACAGCCACCAGCAAACCCACTGTTTTCCAAATCATGAAGCTGATTGGCTTCTTTTATGATCACATGGTGTGTGTTAAATCACAGTATTCTGCCTGTCTGACATCAAAAGAACACAATACAGCCTGAACAGCATGGATCCAAAGCAGCACAGCGAAGTTGAAAGCATGACAATTTTCACTATATAGAACTTTGAATCATGTGCTACTAACATCATACCAGCTCCCCTTCATACCAGTGTAATTTTTATATTTTTACATTTTCAGTTTTCATTTTAAATTTGGTTTCATTTTTAGGACATTTTCAGTTTTCATTTTAAATTTAGTTTAATTTGTAGTAATTTTGTAGTGTTTTTGTCATTTTCATTAGTTACTATGTACGTTTAATTTATATTTAACATTTAGGTTTATGTTTTATTTATTTCCAATTAATTTACATTTAATAGTTTTTACGTCTAATATTTATATTTTATTTAATTTCAGCTTTATTTCAATTAACAAAAATGTTTTTATTAGTTTTAGTTTACGGTATAACCTTGATAATAACTAATAAATTTGGTTTGAATAAAAAATGCAAAAGTGCAATAAAATGGATGTCCTTTAATTTCACAAAGGCACCACAGCCCCTTTCTTAGCCAAAATGCTGATGACTATCATTCTAAGTCAACTCTAGGGCAGCTGTACAGCTCAACAGCTGATTGCAGAGGAATGCTTACATCTCTTTTTCTGGTGTGACCTCAGGATGAGATAACCAAATTCCATCTGGGGAATGGGCTTCAAGGAATCAAGGTACAGCAAAACACCTCCTCCGCTTTCAGTGCAAATGGTTGCATTCTTTTTTTTTTTACTGTAGGCTAATAATATTCTGATTATGAAGTTGTTTTTAATATAATCCATGCCTTTGGATAGTTTTCTGAGCAGTTATGCCTGGATGTTCCTCTCGCACGTCAGGTTAAATTACACTCTAAAAAACGCTGGGTTGTTTTTTCAACCCAAATGCTGGGTTGAGACCGCTGGGTAAGGACGTTGGGTTGTTTTAACCCAATTTTGGATTGAAAATTGGTCTTGATCAATAACCCAGCAGTGCTGGGTTGGGAACGCGGACGTGAAAGAG